>NW_019154237.1:224004-225602 GCF_002288905.1 Enhydra lutris kenyoni
GAAAGCAAGGACTCAAAGTGTTGTTTGCATGCCCATGTTCATAGCAGCATTATTCACAGTAGCCAAGTGGTGAAAGCAACCCAGTGTCCATCAACAGATCAAAGGCTACACAAAATATGGTGGGCATATACTGTATATATGCAATGGAATATTATTCAGCCTTAAAATGGGAGGAAATTCTGGCACATGCAACAACATGGATGGACTCTAAGGACATCAGGCTAAGTGAAATAAGGCAGTCATAAAATGACAAATACTGTATGATTCCACTTTTATGAGGAATCTAAAGTAGTCAAATTCACAGGTTCAGAAAGTAGAATGGTTGTTACCAGAAACTAAGGAGAAGGGCGGATTGGGGATTATTGTTTAATGGTTATGGTGTTTGTTTTACAAGATGAAAAGAGTTCTGGAGACAGATGATCTTGATGGTTGTACAATATAAATGTACTTAATGCCCCTGACCTATACCCTTAAAAGTGATTAAGATGGTAAACCTTATGTTATATATACTCTACCATAATAGAAAATTGTAATGTATTTATTATGCCTGTTTATATCAGCACAAAAAATTGAACAGAAAACAGTTTGTGAGATGGCATGTTAAGGAAACAAATGTGTATTTCATTCTAAGAGAAGGAAAATAAGCACAAAGAAGAAGTATCTTTAGTAAGGGAGAGTTTTCTGGAAAGTCTTCAAACCAGAAGATATTCAGGTTCTTTTTATAAATCTAAAACCCTGCTACTAGTGAAGAAGGAATTGTTCTGCCGAAGTTATTTGCTGAGATCATTTATAACCAAAGAAAAGCATAATACTCACTTTTATTGAATGTTCTGCTTTGCATTTGTTGCCCAAAGCTCAGGTCAGAAAGATTTTCAGATTGCTTCATTCAAGTTTTAGTCTCTATAAAAACTCCTCCCAAGAGTTATGGAATCTTTCATTTTATCCTCAGTTCCTAGGATAGCATAGGGTACATGAGATGCCGTGTCTAATAGTGTATAGATACATAGAAGGAAGAAGGGAAGGAAGGAGGTGAGGGAAGAATTCCTTTCATCACATGTGTATAATTTTTTTCAACCCATAGAGCTTGTGATGGTTAATTTTATGTGTGAAATTGGCTAGGCTATGGTACCCAGAAACTTGGTCAAATATCAGCCTAGATATTTCTATAAAGGTATTTTTAACAAGTGATGAACATCAAAGTTAGTAGGCTTTGAATAAATCAGATCACCCTACAAAATGAGGGTTGACATCATCCAATCAATTGCAGGCATTAAGAGAAAAGATTGAGGACTCCGGAGGAAGCAGGAATTCTACTTCCAGACTGAACTAGGGACTGCAATATCAACTCTCCCCTAGGTCTCCAGCTGCCAATCTGCCCCACAGATTTCAGACTTGGAAGCCCTTATAATCACATGAGCCAATTCCTTGAAATAAATCTTTCTCTTTCATATATATATATGTGTGTATGTGTGTGTGTGTGTATGTGTATATATATATATATATATATATATATGATTATGCACATATATGCATAATTCTATGCACACACACATATAGAAAAATATGTATTACATGGATGTATTTATTATATATACACA
>NW_019154237.1:226296-227393 GCF_002288905.1 Enhydra lutris kenyoni
CAAGGAAGCTGCACTCTTGCCCTGGATCACCCCACCAATAGGAAATAACCCCTCAAAGCTGAAATTTGTCATTTATAGACTTAGAAATTATACTTTATAGAATTTGTTTAAATATAACAATCTATTTTCTTTTCCATGCCTAAATTTCATCATTCTGTAACAATACTGATTTGCAATGTTATATTGTTGCCTTGATTCAGAAGGATTCTCATTTAAGTCCTTTCAAGGAAATGCCAAATATGGCTAGCTTGACGAATTAAGAGCCTATCTGAGGGACATGGAAGTTCTCATTTTACAAATTCTCATTTTAAAAGTTCCCATAAATAATAACATATCCTTTGGTCCATTCCATTAACCGACTCATTTGTTCATTTATTTTCTCAAGGTGGTCAAGCCTAGTGGCAGAAGACAAATAAGGAAATATGTGTCCAACTCATCTCTAAGTGCTATGACAGACTGGTGCATCATTCCAGTTTTCTCTGGAAACACAGAAGAGGGGTACCTGATTACCTAGGAGTGAGGAGTATTGGAGAGGTCTTCCTGGAAGAAGGCAGCATTTCACCTGTGCTCTGAAAAGCAAGTGGAGGTGATCTGGTTGAAGAAGACAGTGTTAGTAGCTTTAAATAGAGGAAATGGGCACAAATCTCTAGTTCAGACAGTGTGACCTTTTCCTGGAACTGTCAAAGTGAGGGTATGCATGAAAGAAGTGATGAGAGATGAGATAGGAAAGAAGGCAAAGGAATCTTCAGAAGGATCTTTAGGTCACCAGGGGAGGGACCTTTTTTTAAAAAGAAAGGAAGTCATTGAACTGAATAAAGTAGGATGGTAGCAAAATCAGTCCTGATCATTAGTTTATCTTTGACTTGCATTTTAGAAGGATTACCTTGGTTTCAGGGAGGAGTATGTATCAGATCAGATCAGATCAGGACTGATCTGATACAAGTTAACAGTGATTTGCATGAGAGAAGGGTGGAAAGGCTGGGGGCCCACAGGGGAGTCAGGAAATAGGAAGTAAAAGGACTAGCATACAATCAAGGGAAAAGGTAGCTTGGTTTAAGTGAAAGACAGAGGTAGGCCTGCTGCTGAAAATTATGCAT
>NW_019154237.1:229411-257010 GCF_002288905.1 Enhydra lutris kenyoni
ATTAAGTGTAAAACATGCAGACTCATATTTTGGGGGGGCTTCTTCTGGACCTGGAGCACACTGAGAGCTTATGATCTACACTATAAAACCAAATAATCTTAGATAGGAAAATTCTGAAAATTCTCACAGTACAGTTGTAGCATGGGGTAAGGCATATAAAGTCAGGCAACTGGGATTACAGTTACTATTTTGGTCATCCCTTCAGCTCTTGAGTAGTCTGCTCAGCCACCTAAACGGTTCTTTGCCTATTTGATGCAAATTAATGTAAACCCAGAGCATCATAGTAAAAGAGAAGCAACTGCTTTGTTCAGATTTAATATCAATTTGATACTATCCTGAAATTAAATCTTGTATATTCACACTGGTAGTATATGCACACTGATCCAAACAGCTAGTCTACGCCAATAAGTCTAGGAACTGGTTTTCCCATCCTGGGCCTCAGGCAGAGAAGAGGAATGGTCTGGAGGGATTTGAGGCTAGCTAGTCCTTATTCCCGTTCCTGAGAATTTAATCCCTAGAGACAGCATTTGGAAGCATTAATCATCCTCTTACAGAATGAATCAGAGTGAAAGGAAATGAAGAAAGAACTGGTCAGAGTTGGGAAGGAAATATTTGGAGCCAGTAGAGTAGGTTGTGTTTCTAGCACATTTTTCTCACTAAGATCTAGTTGTAGTGTTTTGGGGGATAGTTTATCAGTTATAGAGGGCAGTATGGGCAACAAGCACAGACACTGAGATTAGCAAAATCTGACCTTTCAACTCACTATGTGATCTTGGGGAATGCACTCAACCTCTCTAAAGTTCAGCTTTCTTACCTATAAAATTGGAATATAAAAACCCGCTTGTAGAACTGTTCTCTGGATTTAGTGAGTTAATAATTCAAGATCCCAACGTAGATCCCAGCGTACAGCTGACACTTAAATTTTATTACCCTTTCCCATTCTCCTCCTTTGGTCTTTGCCCTCTATGCTTCCTGGGATTACCCACCAGATGTAATTTCTCCTCTCCAGAAAGTCATTACAATCTTACTTAGAATAAAGCAAGGGTAAGATGTGAAGTATGCTATCTTCCCCAACCCTGAGCTCCTGAATTTAAGCCTTGCTAGCCCTCACCATGTGTTCCTGGTGCTGAAAGTCTATGTTTGATGATTTTCACTTCTCACCCTGCTGATCAAGCACCTTCCTTAGCAGGAAGCAAATCAACAGCAAACTTTTTGGTATCCTGAAGCACTGTACCTTAATATATTCTTTCCCTTCGGGTACATGAAAACATTCCATACTGGAGCACCTTCTGTTCTAAAAACAGTANTTTCTCCTCTCCAGAAAGTCATTACAATCTTATTCAGGACAAAGCAAAGGTAAGATGTGAAGTATGCTGTCTTCCCCAAACCCAAGCTCCTGATTTTTAGCCCTGCTAGCCCTCACCATGTGTTCCTGGTGCTGAAAGTATATGTCTGATGATTTTAACTTCTCACCCTGCTGATCATGCACATTTCTTAGCAGGAAGCAAATCAACAGAAAACTTTTTGGTATCCTAAAGGGCTGTACCTTAATACATCCTTTCCCTTTAGTGACATGAAGACATTCCATACTGGAGCACCTTCTGTTCTAAGAACAGTATTCATTAACTCCACTGCACGGCTAGTGCCAGAGACATCCTGTGAAAAGGATGTGATTCACAGTGTAAGGTGCTCATTATCTTTGCACTATTAAATCACATTTTAGAAAAATGCATAGAAATACAGCCCTATGTACAAGCACATGTGCACACAGAGAGTGGATGATCCATAGCCTAGTCTTTGAAAGAGTTGCTATGGGCAGTGGTGCTTTTAGAAACCAGAAACCAAATGGGATTACCCAAAGTAGTATTAAGGAGGGCACGTATTGCATGGAGCACTGGGTGTGGTGCAAAAACAATGAATACTGTTCCACTGAAAATAAAATAAATAAATAAATAAATAAATAAACAAACAAAACAAAACAAACAACTACAAAGTAAGGTTTTAACTATTTTTCTATGGTCGGTACTACATCCCTACCCCTATGGCAGTTCCCCAAATGACCTGTACCTGTGTAGGTATCTGTGGCAGATGCTGCTAGCTGGCTAACTAATGTAGATGCTTCTTCTTCCATGTTCATATTATCTTGGCTTTACTGTGAACAGCTAGATACACTCACAGCAAGAGCTGACCATGTGACACAGTTCTAGCCAGAGCAAACAGAAATTTTCTAGGGATTACTCAGAAAGTTTTACTCTCCTGACAGAGGTGCTGTCACATTTCCCTTGCAGTTTTCTCCTTCTGCTGCCTCAACAGCTTAAGCCACAGTGGCCATCTTGTCACCACGAGGGAAATGAGGAGAAGGGCGGGGACTGCAGCCCCCTTGTCCTTGAGCCACTGCATCCTTGAAGACTGCCCNTGCATCCTTGAAGACTGCCCTAACTTGTTTAAGTCTTTGTGATTTGGATGTTCCTCTGAAAGCTGACATAGTGATCTTCTTACTTGGCCAGAAATTTCCATTAGATTAATTTCTTTGAAGTACCTTTGCATAATAATATTTGCCATATTCTGACTATCACACCTATTAAGAAGACCAACAGAGAGTCTGTAAGTATGTTTTGAAAACTGTCAAGCACTTAAAAATGGTAATCAGTATATCAAGGATAATGTCATCTCTCTATCACTAAAAGTTACAGTGTCTGAATGTGGATATTTGTTTTGCATTTAAGATATAGGAATAATTTTGTTTTTTATCAGATTAGCTGGAGGATACATCAGAAAGCAGAACCAAGCCCTGCCTATCCTATATAAAAATGGCAAATACATATCACACCTGCCTAAATCCCATTTCTCCTCTAATCACAGACATGATCAATCAATCCAATCAATCCTCTCAAGGAGAAAACAAAACGGAACATCCTAAACATAGTGCCTTAGAGAGTCACTATAAATCCAGCAATATCTTAAAAAAATAAGTGATTATTGGGGTGCCTGAGTGGCTCAGTCAGTAAAGGATCTGCCTTCAGCTCAGGTCATATTCCTGGGGTTCTGGGATAGAGCCTCAGTGGGTAGTCTGCTTCTCCCTCTACCCCTCCCCACCCCTGCCCTGGGCTGCTGCTCTTTCTCACTATTCTCTCTCAAATAAATAAATAAATAAATAAATAAAATCTTTTAAAAACCAACAAGTGATTATTTTGTAACCTACAAGAAAAAGGCAGGTGATGTAATAATAGGTCAAGTTCAGCCAGGACTGAGCATAGATCATTAAAGGCAGCACCATAATGAAAAGAACAAAGTGAAGTATCAGATCCCTTATGAAGGAGAAATGACAGAAGGCACCCATCCGGGAACACAGCTTCAGGATTGGTGTTCAGGTTGGGCAGTGGATGGAGGCTGGCTAAGGTCCAGCAAGAAGGAAGCACCTAGCCAGCCAGCTTTATTTCTACATGTCTGCCATCTACCACCACCTTTCTACCATTGTTCTACCCTCTCTTTGTATGCAGACATTCTTTTTGCTATTATTAATTTTCTTATCTTCATCACTTTATAATTCTCTCCAACAAGGGGTAGCATGACCCAGTAGAAATGCTTTTCAACCAGACAGATCTGAATTCAAATACTAGTCCTTACAAGCAGAGGGAAAGTTGAGTGAGTTGCTAAATCTCTACAACTCCACATCTGATCAAGGAGGATAATAATAAAACCTCATGGGCTTTTGGTGACCATGGTACATGCTTATCTATATAAAGTACTTAACATAGGGCCAGGTTCATTTTAAAAGCTTTTCCTCAGCTGTCTTCCCAGATCCTAGATGCATCGCCATCTCTCAAGAAGAAAGAAGTTTCTAAACATCCTCAATGTTTAATATTCAATAATATTCAATAAATATTCTAACCCACGAAGGAAGAGAAGCCTATGTTGAGCAAATAAAGTCATAGTTCTATTTTGAACAAGGTACTTTGAAATAATACCCACAATGATAATTTCACACTATTATCAGATAAGCAATGCCAATCAGACATGTTGCAGTTTAATAAACTTTTTAATGAAAAGACCTCCAAATTTTACTTATATTTTACAGTGAAATTCTATCTACTCCAATAATTTTTAAACATATGGAATTTATTTTCCTTCACACCTGGCTATATTTAAATTGCTATGAGAGGTTCCTGACTATGTTATGTGACCCATTCCCATGATGCTTAAGAGTTAAATGACCTTCCTGCTTTTCCAAATTCCAAATAAACTGAATAAAATAATCAATGCTTGGATACACAAATGTAATATCCAGAGCCTGCAAACACACACACACACACACACACACACACACACACACACACATCTGTGTTTCTGTTTTCTATTAACTTGCAGTTTGTGGGAATGGGGGACAAGAAAAGTAATAAGGACAAGGAAATTATGAACCACTTAAAGAGAGTTACTTGAATTTTTCATATTGTGGTTATTCTTCTTTTTTTTTTTTAAATAAGTCTCAAGAAATTTTTTTTAATTTTATTTTTTATAACCATATATTTTTATCCCCAGGGGTACAGGTCTGTGAATCGCCAGGATTACACACTTCACAGCACTCACCATAGCACATACCCTCCACAATGTCCATAACCCCCCCCCCCCNTTCGGATCACTACGTTTGTATGTTTAGGGTAAATACCCAGCAGTGCAATTGCTGGGTCATCGGGTAGTTCTATTTTCAACATTTTGAGGAACCTCTATGCTGTTTTCCAAAGTGGTTGCACCAGCTTGCATTCCCACCAACAGTGTAGGAGGCTTCCCCTTTCTCCGCATCCTCGCCAGCATCTGTCATTTCCTGACTTGTTAATTTTAGCCATTCTGACTGGTGTGAGGTGATATCTCATGATGGCCAACAGACACATGAAAAAGTGCTCCATATCACTCGGCATCAGGGAAATACAAATCAAAGAAAATTTTTTTTAAGATTTTATTTATTTACTTGAGAGAGAATGAGTGAGAGAGAGCATGAGAGAGGAGAGGGTCAGAGGGAGAAGCAGACTCCCCAAGGAGCTGGGAGCCCGATGCAGGACTGGATCCTGGAAGTCCGGGATCATGACCTGAGCCGAAGGCAGTCACTCTACCAACTGAGTCACCCAGGCGCCCATATTGTGGTTATGCTTAAATGCTCTCATCTATCCTAATAATTTAATATGTTACTGATACTTTAGTAACTTGTTCATTTGATTTGTCTGTTATTTTTTTCCCTTATGAGCTAAATATCATGAATATTTAGAATAGCATTTCAAATTTGAAAAGAAGAAATAGTTTTTAAGATATTAACAATAATAATATAACACCTTATTCAAATATAACTGTCAATTCTGGAAACTCTTAGATTTATCTTAAAAATAAAGGCACAATTATAGCTATTAATGTCAATTTTTAAAAAATCATGACAATCCTGCATTCATTACTATGCTACTTCAATTTCATCTCATGAAGATAGTCTTTTTTTCTATTTCAGTATTTTGTAATACTGTGTTAATATACAATACACAATACACAGTTAATATACAAACTGTGTTTCATATCTAGTTTCACAAGCAGTATGGAACAGTGAACAGCACCATCTGAGCAGCCTGGCATATGAAATTTTGTTTCTTCTACCACTTACATGTTTTAGACAAGTCATGTTGTCTCTCTGGGTCCAAACTGGTTTATGTATAAAATGGGGTTAATATTTTACCCACCTCAAACCAAGTAGCTGCACTTATATGATCTAATGATGAGCTTAAGTGTATGATCTTTGTAGTGTCAATTGTAGTGTCAGTTGTAGTGTCAATTGTCAACTGTAGTGTCAGTTATAGCCTTGAGCAAGTCACTTAATCTCTGGACCTACCTTCACTGAGAGGTGAAGGTTAAATCAGTGATGCCTATAGGCAGTTCATACGATTTCTAGCACACCATGGTAAGAGTATGGTATGTGGGTCAAGTACCATAGTTTTGTTCATTGACCCACCCTTGAGGACCTATAGGCTGACTGAAACATAGAAGATGCTTAGTAAATATTGTTGAATTAATTTTAATCCACATAGCATCTAGGGTCACTCTGATCTAAGACTGACTCAAAATCCCATCTCACATTCTTTAGAAAGTTCAATGCCTCATTCAAGACTTTTACAAATGTATGGAGTCTCACTCTCTTCTCTCTCATATCTGGTTCAGATTTTCATCTTCTGCTGTTGTGCCTTGTTTTGCTCTCCAATATAAGGCTTGGTTCTATTTCTTGATTTCATGGTGATTTTCCTTTGGCTCCAACATATATATACCCACACTCCTCAACACAAATAAGCAGATTCCACTCTCATGATGAACTGTGTGTATCTGACTCATAGGGAGGAATTAGGAGTCACAGTAAGATGGGTTCAGTCACAGAGCTATATATAAGACAGTCTGCACTTGAAGGTTTAGCTTTCATTTAAGAAAGTCCCTGGGCCATAGAAATTAGTCACCCTAAAACAATAACAACAACAACAACAAACTATTCACAAGAAATAATTAAGAAAACCCCTATAGAAACTGTTTTCCTGATAAAAAAAAATTCTGTCATCAGAATCCCTCTCAGATGTATGATATTTATTTGTAAATATTTATTTATTTACCATGATTAAGGATTAAAAAACAAAAAAAAAAAAGCTTCACTATTGTCCAACTCTCCTTTAATTGACCTCACAAATACACATTTTTCCATCAACCAGGGCATATCATAACCCATCTGACAATGAGTATTAGAATCTTTTTTATGTGTACTCTGTACACCCTGTGTTAGACACCACAGGTTTCATTCTTGAGGCATTCAGCAGTTTGCTTAGGAAAATCCATTCAGAGAACCAAAAGACTGTCTAGATCCAAAATTAATCTCTTCTCTCCATATGTATTGCCACCAGCAAAGCAGTCTGGAGGAATGTGGCAGAGTATTTTTCAAAGCCTTCTTTCATAATTTAGAAACTGTTAAGTCTTAAAATGGGACTGTAAGGATATGGAAATGAAGTAAATGTTCTTTTCATCAAAATGGATCATTTACTACCTATTCTTATTTGTGTTATTTCCCCTACTCTCAGGAATATTAATGATATGTCCAGAGTTCTTACTCTGTGTGGTAAATAAGAACAATCTCCTTGCCAAGAGAGACCCACAGAGATTACCTACAAGGGGAGTGTTTTGTGGTTAGAGCGTGGGGAGGCTATGTCAGGAGTTTTTCCAAGCTCACAGAAGCAGGTTCCGTACTGGATATTCCCTCTTTCTGTTAGAAAGATCCAGAGACTCCCAGAGCAGCATTGCTGGTGATGGAAGGACCAAAAATATGTGACACACCTTCAGACATGTAAGAACTGGAAGATTCCTGGAACACATCTGCCCCATTTGCCAAGAAACAGTTTTTATTCCTGGGAATACCATCTTGTGTGTCTATACCATCTCTCTGAGTGAAGTAATTCATTCAACAAACCATGTCTATAGTGTCATGTTAGCTGTTTACAAGAGAGGCAGCAGAGTGTGGTCAAAGTTATGGGCTCTGGAGCAAAACTGCCTAGGCTACCATCTTGGATCTGTGCCTGCCAGCTCTGCAACCTCGAACACATAGACATCTCTGTGTTTCAGTTTCCATTTGTTTCAACTGGGAGGAATAACTTATTAAAAAAAGGCAAACAAAACAAAACAAAAACCAAAAACAAAAATTAAAACCAAGAAAAAAACAGAGCACCTAAAGGGAATTACATTCTAGCAGAGACAACAGAGAAGTCTACAGCTGATCCAAGTAACATCCAAACAATGATATGTTAGAATAGATGTCCCAACACAAGTGCCTACAAATCCCAAGAAGGTGGAGGGTAAGGCACATTCACATCTAGAGCACCAGAGTGATGGTAATAAACCATTCTATGATAATATAGTGAAATGATCATCCAAAATGACATGGGGAAGAGAAAAACAGGAATAGTTATAAGTCCACACAGAGACTCTACTTGCTTATCTTCTCAGCTATCTCCAGAAATTTTAAATATACACTATATAAAATCAACTTATTACATAGTATTGGATTCAGAACCCCAGGTAAGCTTATTCTACCAAATTTCATTAGTCAGTAAGTCAGTCCATATCTCAAAAGACAGGTCCAAACCACTAGCAAAATAATCATTATCTGCAAAGTACATATTCTTCCCCAAATATACTACAAATCACCTTGAAAAAACCTTGTATTCAAAATCCCCCAAATCCTGAAGTCCCGCAAATCTCTGGGATATACTGAACTCCCCTCCATAATAATCACATCAGTCTCCATTAACAATAATGTTTTTATCACATTTCCCTCTCTTAGGGACCTAAAAATTCAACTCTGGACTCAGACAACCCATAAAAACTGAGGCAATAAAAAGCAAAAAATGCAGATTTTTAAAACAGGTCTGAGAATGTCACTGTTTCCTGAAGGTAGAAATACAATGATATAAAACCCTGCTTAGAAGTAAGGAAACTGTTAGCAACTGGCATGGAAATGACCCCCATTATTTATTACTGCTATTAGGTGAGATTTTTATGCCACATAACTCAATAGAGAATAACATCTATCTTATTGCATGGGAAGAGAGTCTGGTCCATTATTATTAATTTGCCTACTCTCTAGTCATTAAGTGACTGCTCCTTTGGACCATAAAAAGTAGTACGTGAATAACAGAAAAAGGTTTTTACCTTTCTCAATAAGATAAGGAATGCCAGCCACTGTGCCAGTAAAATATTCAGCCACCTGTTTGGATATCCTTCTGCAACTGGGTTTAAGAGCAAACAGCACTGGGACCAAGTGGTGCTCACTGAGAGAATGTTACCTCTTGCCTAGCTTATTAACCAGTTCAAAACTCTGGACTACAGTTTGTAACTGTATTATATTTGTTCTTGAACCTTTTCATATATGTAAGGATGGTTGGCCTTTGGTATAATTTTTTCACCCTTCACTCACCTGTCACTATTGACTCAGAGCATTCACTCTAAATAACTTTTTAGATAATCAAAGATTGCTACTTTCTGCACCAAGTTTTTGGTATTTTAAACATCTCTAAAATCAATCTTTCAAAATGATAGGCATACCATTCCCTGTTTGTTTCTATTTAAGTGAATGTGTTGAATCTAAGTTAACATTTTCTGGATGACTATTCGTTAGATTGGTTGTTGTTTGAAGCAAAAGCTGCAAAAGACAAGGCTTTGTTCATGCTTCAGTCCTTGTATTAGTCAGGGTTCTCCAGAGCAAGAGAACCAATAAAATAGATAGATAGATAGATAGATAGATAGATAGACGAGATTTATTATGAGAGATTGGCTCATGCAAGTATGGAGAATGAGAAGTCTTGTGATATTCCATCTGGAAACTGAAGGCCCAGGGAAGCCAGTGGTATAGCTCTGGTCTAAACCCCGAGGCCTGAGAATGAGAGAGTCAATGATTTAAGTTCCAATCCAAGTCCCAAAGTTCAAGAACCAAGAGCACCAATGTCCAAGAACAAGAGAGGATGGAAGTACCAGCTCAAGTAGAGAACAAATCTGCCCTCCCTCCACCATTTTTATTTAAGCCTTTCAGTGTATTGAATAATGACTACTTGCATTCATGAGGGGGATTTTTCTTCACTCCATCTATAGATTGAAATGCTAATCTCTTCCAGAAATACCTTCACATATCCCAATACAATGTTTTATCAGCTATCTGGCACCCCCCTTAGCCCAGTCAAGTTGACATATAAAATTAACCATCACAGCCCACAAGAACCCAATGCCATACTTGTGCCCATCTCTAGGTTAGGAGCCTATTGAGTCCTCTGTCACAGGAAGTTCTTGAAATCCTCTATGGGCACCCCCAATACCCAGGGTCAGGGGAACTTAGATTTACTCTCATGTTCTACAAACTGCTGTGTCAGGACACACTGTGCTAACCAATATCATGTCTCATGTCTATTATCAGGTGTCTTTGTCATGTACTCCATGAACTTTCCACTGCATTCCACATGTTCCCCATAGACATCAGTGGGATTCCTCACTACCAGTGCTCAGAATTCCTTAATGACTCCTGGCCAAGCCTGTCTTCAAACTTGACCAGAAAGCAGAAGTGATTGTTTATGCTTTTCCTGTTCCTTCCAGCTATAGGGGCTCCGTAGCCTCAGAGCTATCCAACTCTGACCCATTCTGCCTGGAAGAGAATATAAGTTAATAGCATTTGGCCTCTGGATGTATGCCAGTGGAACTTAACATTAAATCGAAAGATCCAGGCTCAGATGCCATTGCTGACCTACTTTAAGGCCTCCTAACTCTTCTACCTGATTAGACCAAGGATTAATATTCTATGTAGTCCTGAGATTACATACCACCAACCTCACTGGTGCTATTTCTCTCTCTGTGTGTCTTACTCTGTATCTCTCTAGTATCTGCTTTTGTCCCTCTCTCATCATACACACACACACACACACACACACCCTCACATAAAACCCAGGCAGATGAAGAAAATCAACCAGACCATCATTATCATGAGTTTTTGTTACAATATTCCCAGAACAAGACAGTCACAAAGGAGCTCATTCTAATGTATGGAAGGATAACCGAATATTTTATGGGTTTCAGCAGGATGCATATTGGTCAAACTATAGCTAGTTTTGAGGATACAGACATTAGAGATTAGCAGTTATTATTTCAGAGTTCTGTACTTGTATCAAGAAGAATGGAATGGAGCCATTAGGGGTAAGGGACAAGGACATGTGAAGGCCACAGTGAAAAAGTCTCAAGTCTTTTAGGACATCTCTATATATTTTTTATTGTGATAAAATATAAGTAACACAAAATTTATCAACCTAACCATTTTAAAGCATACGATTCCGTGACATTAAATGCATTCACACTATTGTGCAACCAACACCATCGTCAATCAATCCGAATTTTTCATCATCCCAAACTATAAGCAATAATTCCTTATTCTCCCCTTCCTTAGCACCTGGCAACCACCATTTTACCTTTCATCTCTATGAATTTGATTCCTCTAGGTACCTCACATAAGTGAAATCGTATAACGTGTGTCTTTTTGTGACTGGCTTATTTCACATAGCATAATGTCTTCAAGGTTCATCCATGTTGTTGCATGTGTCAAAATTTTATTTCTTTTTCAAGGTTGAATAGTATTCCATTGTATGTATACACTACTGTGCATAACATTTTCTTAATCCATTCATCCATTAATAGACATTTATGTTGCTACCACCTTTTGGCTATTGTGAATAATGCTACAAGGCATCCGTGCACTTAACTTGATAGAGTACTTATGATGAGATCAGCATCAAGCTTAGAGCTTTCTATATGCTGACTCTCAAAAATGTCACCAAAATAATGTTGATAAGACAAAGCTGAGGCTCTTACTCACTGCTATAAGGGAGAGCACTACCTTGACAGGATCTGAGTTGTATCCCAGAGAGAGAAAGGCAATGTTGGGATATTCCTGAATTTTGACTTAAGGTAGGTCTTTAAAACAGAGGACTTGACTGGGATTAGGTACAGATCATGACATCATAGCTTAGAATTACTGGGCACAGCAAAGAGAGCAAAGAGTCGAAGAGTCCTGGGGTATAAGCTAACATCTGATGCTTTCTGTTGAAGAGTTATTTGGTCCTTCAGAAGGTTCTTGAGATAAACAATAAAGTTACTTACAACTTTTACATTCCAACCAAGAGTTAGCTGGGATAGTAAAGTTATGTTGAGGAAAACAGTGGAATAGTAAAATCTGTCTAAAGTAGTTAGTGATTAAGTAAGTAGATGGTATTTTCACACCAATAACTTCCTCAACAACATTGGATAGAGGGATACTACTCCTTGTTTCCCAGCAACTTGCCCTAGGTCACCAAGCTAGAAAGGGTGCTGATGAGATTAGTACGCAGGCTACCAGCACCGGTGATCTTAACTACTCCTCACTACTGCCTCCAGAGATTGTTTCTGCATGTTTGACACACAGAGCTAAGACTAAATCCTCGCTAGGTGATTTGCCTTTGTTCTGATTACCTACTATACAGAACCTGGGTCCAAACTTGGGATTGCAGCCCATGGCTAAGAGCTCTAACAACATCCTTTCCAACGTTCAGGACCTGGCCCTCACTTCCCCCATCCTGATTTCCTACTGTGTCATAACAGCTCTCCTGTAGCAATAGATCCTCACCTCCTTGTACTGAACTCCATTTCAGTGCCCCTACTTTGGCCTGGCTGCTGGGTTGGATACCTTGATCCCTTCTATTTCCAGAACTGCAGCTGATATTTTCATGCTTCCATTGACAAAATACACCTGGATCTAAAGGTCATCTCTGGAGCCATTTTCTAGAATCATCCTTCCCTCCCATCTTATGCTGCTATACATAATGCCTTTCTGATGTTATAAGGCTCTAATCCTCAAACAATGGCCTGTGGACCAAATTTGGCCCACAGACTCTTTTTCTATGGCCTGCAAATTAACAATGATTTTTATATTATTAAATGATTGTGGAAAAAAATAAAAAGAACAGTCTTTCACGACATACAAAAAGTATATTAAATTCAGATTTTGATGTCTATAAATAAAGACTTATTGCAGTACAAGCACATTAATTTGCATATTCACACACTTATTTGCAAATTTGCCCAATGTTTATATCTGCTTTCAAGCCACAATGGTGGTGTTGAATATTGGAATGAAAAGCCTTAAAATATTTTCTACTTGGTCCTTTACAGAAAAAGTCTGCTAATCCCAGGTTTAAGGCCTTTGGCAACAAAGGCCTTAATGCAAGGTAACATGAAATCCCATCTTCTCCACCTTTGCCACAGCAGAATGGGTTCTGCTGTAGGAACCAGCAAGATTATAGGCAAGGATGTAGTCTGCTCCCTAGAGTCCTCTAAAGTATCACCTCTGCCATAGCCTTGTCTCTGTGGCTATTTTATGTGGCTAGAAGGTTTCCAGGGCAACTTACAACAACCCTGGTCAAGTCACTCCCTTCCCCTGCTTTAATCCTAGGGGCATTGTTTTTCCCCATAGTACAACTGGTTCAAGGGCAGTGCAGTTAAAATGATAAAGTTGTTTTCCTGCTCTGCACCTTGCAGGCTATTATTACTCAGGCGTAACCAAGTTACCAGTATCTTTCTTGGCTGGGAGTTTGGACCAGACCTCTCCATGTATGGGGGAGAGAATACTGGTGTTTCTATGGAGTTCTATTTTCCAGACATGCAACCCACCAGTTCAGTGTCTGAACTGTCAAAAGCAACTCTTTTGCATTAAAATGTGGAAATAAACTAAGACAAAGTAAATGAGAAAGGCAGAGGTTACTATTCAGAGCTTACTATAGCAAGGGAATCAGCCACCATCACCTGTGTTTTGGCAGAGACTCAAAAGTGTGCAGGGGAGTGGAAGTGCTGTCTAGTGGGAAAAAAGGAAGGCTGCAAGTATTCCCTGATTAGAGGTTATTGGCTTGGGGGAGTTACTGGGGACCAACTAGAATCAGGGCATCCCATGTGATTGGTTAGGTGTACATATTTGTCTTCCTCAGACTTGTCCTAAGTTTGAAGTGGGAACAAAATTCAGGGAAGCTGTCAGTTATTAGTAAAGTCTTGACCATTTTTCACTAATTGTTACAAAAGTTGTTATCTTCTTGGATTATTTTTAGAGATTGCAATCAGGCTTACTAATGTAAGTCTGATGTACAGCAGGCTGGCTTTCTGGTTGTCCTTGCAGATTGTGGGTTGTTTCCCTGGACAGGTCAGCATTCTATTTTTATATAGACCCAGCCATCATCCATTGTATATTCAGTTTCTCAGAGTGAAATATGTATGGGAGCTTGCTTTGTCTTCTTCTTGGCACTCCATGCCATGGTTCCCAACATAGTGTAGTTGCAAAGTTTGCAATAATTAATGACTTAATGGAGGATATGGGGAGTAGGGGATTCAGACTCAGTTTATTGGATAAGCCACATGTCACCTTGCAGGGAAAAAACCTCATGGGCTTCAAGTTAAAAACAGGATTTTGGGCACAAGAGGAGATACAGCAAAATCTCTTGTTACTGTTTCTCCAGTAATACCTTTGATGCCTAAGTTTAGGTTCTGGGCCCAGAAAACTCTTCTTAGTAAAAATTTGTCACAAGTTTTCTGGTCTTTGGGGCTTGCCGCAGAAATGTGCTGCAAAATGAAATCCACTACTAGTTTTAAAGAATAAATAGCTTTAAAGAATAAATAGAAATAGAAGAAGAGGGATGAAGCATGGAGTTCTGCACAGGGTGGACAAGACTATGGAGGGGGCAAAGACTTAAGGGTATAGATGGTAGAAACACAAGGGATAAAATGAAAAGGTGCCTTTGGGACAGATTTGAGGATGAGAGCTACCCTACTCAATAGCTCCTCTATCTACAACCAACCCTCTCCCCCAGAATCTGGTCTCAATCTTTATTCTGTCTCATTTCTTTATCTCTGAATAGGAAACTGGCAGGAAGCCAAAATGAGTACCAAAATATGCCTGACATTTTGTGTGTCTGCATTTCTAAGATTTTATTTATCTGAGAGAGAGAGAGAGAGAGAGAAAGAGAGAGAGAGGAGGGGCAGAAGGGAGGGAGAGAAAGAAGGCAAGAATTCCAAGAAGACTCTGTGCTGAGCATAGAGCCTGACACAGAGCTCGATCTCATGACCCTGAAGTCATGACCTGAGCTGAAACCAAGATTTGGCACTTAACTGACTGAGCTGCCCTGGCACCCCCATTTTTTTTGTTTTTATCTTCCTCAATTTTCTTCAAGTCATCCCTGTCTTGTGGCCTTAAGCTCATCTTTTCTTTACTTTTGCAAGTCTGTTCCTATTCTATTATCTTTCTTGACCCAGTCCAAGGCCAACTTCTAAGATGGTTTCTCTGACCAGCTGAGCTTAAAAATTATACATGTCTCCTCAACATTTTGATGACCCTCATTGTCATTGCCATTTACTCACTGCTTATGTGAAAGACTATCTCTGTAACTAGACCCAAGGATGAAAGGAGTGATGGCTTACAGTTCCTTGCATTGCTACAGCCCCTACTCCAGAGTCTTACACATATGAAGCAGAGAAGAAATTATGACTTATTGTACCACTTATTAAGGGCCCTTGGCACTTGATGGATGAGTTCTAATGTTAAGGCTTAGCTCAGATTATAAATATACCTCATGGCTTCCCCCAAATAAACTTGTAACCTGTACATTTACTACATACTAAATAAATTATTCTGATCAAAGCAGGATTTATTTTCTTGGTTTGTATTAGCCATTACTTCAGTGGTTAATGAAAATAATATTATTAGAAGTTTCCTAGTTCCTTACTCTCCTAGTTCCTCCTCTTCCTCCTCCTCCCCCTCATCTCCTCCTCACCTTTCCATTTCCTCACTGATTTGGCCTAATCCACTCTGCCTTACAACAAAAAGTAATTGAAATAGCTCATTTAAGTGAATAGTTCCTATATTTTCACTGATTACATAAAAGCCTTCACACCCCATAAGTTTCCTATGTTTTTCCAAATATAGCAATATTGGTTTAATTTTAACAATAAGTACCACTTAGGCATCCATCTGCCAGCACATGTTTTCTCATAACCTTTCTCCAATGATTCCAGTGAGTTTTGCCAAAGTGTTCACAAAAGTAGCCTATTATTGTAATTCAGTTTTAACTAGATGGTTGTCATAACTTTGATGTCTTTCTCACTACAACAGCTTTCCTAACATTAGAAAAAAATATATCAATCATTCCCAAAATGCTTATTTCTAATACATGATCACTTTTACTACCCAAAGACTAAACCCCATTCTCTGCTTTATTTAGGTAAAACCTGGCTCATGATGTCACATGACTGAAATTGATTTCTATAAAATTTAGTCCATTATCATTTTTATATGAAATATTCCTTATATGTCTATTTATAGGTATATATTGATCATCAAAACCAGACCAGACATTTAAGTAAATTGTTTGATCTAGTCTACCTAAAAATTTTACTTTATTTGGTTTATTTGGTTGGTTTAATTACTAAATAAACAAACCGATCATTTTGGTACATGGTTTATATGTATGAACTGTGTGTGAACACTCACACATGGTGGTGTTTTAAAGGGAAGGATGAAAAGAAGTTAAGAGTCTCTAAAGATTCTAGCAACTGAATACCATAGCAAATTTTTTATCATTTTTGAGCTGAGGAATGAGAGCCAGAGAAGAAAGTGCTCACTCTGCCTTAGGCATCATCTAGTCAGGCTGGACCACTGTCATGCCTATAATTAGAAACCTTCTTCATCCATCACTAATTATAGCAAACGAGAAGATAGACACTAACGAGGCCAGTCCTGGAGATTGCCGATCACATTTAGATGAGGTGCAACATCTGACTGATGCCTGATAATTTTGAGAATTTCAATAAATTTCTCTTCTACTTTAAAAATAAAAGTGGAAAGGGGCGCCTGGGTGGCTCAGTGGGTTAAAGCCTCTGCCTTCGGCTCAGGTCATGATCCCAGGATCCTGGGATCGAGCTCCGCATCGGGCTCTCAGCTCGGCGGATAGCCTGCTTCCCTCTCTCTCTCTCTCTCTGCCTGCCTCTCTGCCTACTTGTGATCTCTGTCTGTAAAATAAATAAATTTTAAAAAATCTTAAAAAAAATAAATAAAAGTGGAAAGAAATCACTCAAACACTATTACAACAGCTGTAATTGTAAAAAAATACTTGAAGCAGAATTTTATTATAGGGATCAGGAAATAAAGGTTTTTGTTTCTTTTTAACTTAAACATAAAAACCAAACAAGTAGAAGGAAATGAAAATAATGCGACTACATTATGGAACTTGAAAAATGGAGCAAAGGATGGATAGCCAGGAAAATTGCATGGAAAACAAATTTCATTGTCTGAATGCAAAATTAGACTAGCATAACAATGAAAATGAATCCTAGTGGATAAAACCTCGGTAGAATTTCTTTGCATCAGGTTCCATCTGCAGAGCCCAGAAAGCCTGCTGGAGACACTAGCTCACTTTATTTTCTTTTATTTATTTTTTTAAAGATTTATTTATTTATTTATTTATTTGCTAGAGAGAGATCACAAGTAGGCAGAAAGGCAGACAGAGAGAGAGGGGGAAGCAGGCTTTCTGATGAGCAGAGAGCTTGATGCTGGGCTCCATCCCAGGAACCTGGGACCATGACCTGAGCAGAAAGCAGAGGTTTAACCGACTGAGTCGCCCAGGCGACCATTTTAAACATTTTTTTTGGGGGGGGGGGGGGTGGGGCTGTCACCAGGCCCACATAGGTGAACTCCACTTAATACAACTGATGGCTTTGTTTTAAAAAAGAAAAAGTCATTCAATCATATTTAAACTTCAAAAAGAGAATCAACCTTTTAAAGAAACCTACCAAAATCGCATAAATCTAGACTATTATGTATGTCACAATGGATCCCCTTTAGATGATGCATGTTGGCATTTAAAATATGTCCCACAAGTAAAAGAATAACGTTCTATGAACACAATAAAAACCAGATGTTGCCTAGCTATGAATATTTTTATCCCTGAAGTGACATTTGAAATGTATGAAAAGCCATTATAAAACCAACAATAATAATCATACTGGTGTTAGAGCTGCTCACATTTACTGTGTACCTGCTCTGTTTTAGCCCCTGAGCTGTGCTCTTTAACATCATGATTGCATGGGCAGATACTGTGCTAAGTGCTTCAGCAGGCATATTGCTAGTAAATTTTAGATGCTAGTAAATTTTAGAAGCACTTGCTCGATGGGAAGAAAAAAGGAAAAAAGAAGAGTTCCGAGGGGCACCTGGGTGGCTCAGTGGGTTAAGCAGCTGCCTTCAGCTCAGGTCATGATCTCAGGATCCTGGGATCGAGCTCTGCATCGGGCTCTCTGCTCCGCGGGGAGCCTGCTTCCTCCTCTCTCTCTGCCTGCCTCTCTGCCTATTTGTGATCTCTCTGTCAAATAAATAAATAAAATCTTAAAAAAAAAAGAAGAGTTCCGAGCAAACTGGAGGTCAAACAGAAAGGCAAAGGTTATAATTTGTCCCTCCAATCTTATTTAAATAACTTGGAAGGGATGAAAAAGAGAAAATGGTGGAAAATGAGTCAAAGTGGAATCGAGTCATTTGGAGCCAAGAATGGTTTTGAAGGAGTCTTTGGGATGTAAGTTTTCATGTAATACTGGTTGTGTAAGCTATGCTAAGTAAGAAAATAACTGGGCCCCAAGGGACGACCTTTCCTCTGTGATGTTACCCTCCTGTCACCATAAGGCCATAGTCTGCCATTGGGCTATGGGGCCAACCAGCAACCCTGCTGCCATAGAACCTGGAAGACCAGTAATGTATTAATTTTATTAATCCCAAGACTGGCTTTATTTCTTTACTGGGGAAGAACAGGGAGGGGGTCCGTTCCTGATGAGGAATCAGAATCACAACTCTGGGGCTTTCCAAACTCAATTTAGAAAGCCAGAGTTAAACATTTCTTTAACTCACCTCTTTTTAAAAAATATATATATATATTATTTATTTATTTGAGAGAGAGAGAGAGACAGTGAGAGAGAGCATGAGCGAGGAGAAGGTCAGAGGGAGAAGCAGACTCCCTGTGGAGCCAGGAGCCCGATGTGGGACTAGATCCCAGGACTCCAGGATCATGACCTGAGCTGAAGGCAGTCACTTAACCAACTGAGCCACCCAGGTGCCCCTTTAACTCACCTCTTAACTGAGTCCCTCAGCTCTCCTCACCAGGAATCAAGTAACATTGATTTTTATGTCTTTCTTGATCATATAAGCCATAAATAGTTACCCCCAGGTTAATTCTGCACCATCTCCTCCCTGTTACTTCCTAACATTGGAATGCTGGAACTGTGTGTGTGTGTGTGTGTGTGTGTGTGTGTGTGTGTGTGTGTGGCGGGAGTCAAGAGAGTCAAGAGTTGTGGGTTTAGACCTGAAGTACTCAAAAGCTAACTGCCAATTTTTTTCTCTAATCATTCTTAGCTAATAGAAATGAAAGTTTTATCTGAGGTCTTCTTTTTTCCTCAGTTGTTACTTGTTTCTAATAAAAACTCTAGTCGGCCATTTCACTGTGGGAAAGGTTTGTTATCAGAATGTAAATGTATGTTTAAGAGTCCTTGGGCCAGTGAGTAGCAACTTACTCATTCAAGTAATTCAACAGCTGAGAAATAGAAAAGGTTTTTTTTAAATAGCTATATGGATTAGAATTATTTTACTTACAAAAGAAAAAAAAATTCCCAGGGTGCTTGTGTGGCTCAGTCAATTAAGCATCAGCCTTCAGCATGTGTCGTGATCCCAGAGTTCTGGGTTCAAGCCCCATGTCAGCAAGGAGTCTGTTTGTCCTTCTCCCTCTGCTTCCCCATCCCCCTCCCCTCAGCTTGTGCTCTCTTCCTCTCACTCTTGTTCTCTCTCAAATAAATAATTAAAAAAAATCTTTAAAAAAATTCCCAACTCAAACTACTTTTAACAATCTAAGAATATATTCCCTTGAGTGATCGAAAACTCCACACTTTGGGTTTCCAGCAAGAGTTGATCCAGTAACCCAGCAATGTCACAAAGAACCCAGTGTCTCTCCATCCCTGGGCTCCATCTTGCATGGTGTCTGCCTTACCCTCCGTCCTGCTCCTGATCCAGGATGGCGCAGTTATCCAGGCGTCAATACAGGAGATACATGGGACTTGACTTGCTTTTCTCAAATGTGGAACGAAAGTCTTGAACTTCAGTGAACAAACCAGTTCTGCTCAGACAACTGCCTTAAACTAATCACTGTGGTAAAGGGGAAGGGATGTGGCCAGAGATCTTACCTGATTCCAAGTCCAGTCCTCACCATTAGAGTCGAGTGCATCATGGCTCAAGGATGCATGATGGTAGTTGGCTTTGTTTTCAAAGTAGAAATAACAAACTAAAAATCATCAGAGTTTGTAGCCATTAATGTCTTCCTTAGGAGATCTGGGTATGCTGCTTTCACTAGATCAGTTATCTTTTCATCCCACATGGCTTTTTAGTGTCCAGAAGAATTCAAACTCAATAATACATAGTTGTGAAAGGAAAGGAAATAATATGACAGAGACTGAAAGAAAAGAGGAACTTTGGGGCACCTGGGTGGCTCAGTCAGTTAAGTGTCTGCCTTCAGCTCAGGTCATGATCCCAGGGTCCTGGGATTGAGTCCTGCATCAGGCTCTCTGCTAAGTGTGGAGTCAGCTTCTCTCTCTCCCTCTGCCACTCCCCCTGCTTGTGCCCTCACTAGCTCTCTCTCAAATAAATGAATAAAATCTTAAGAAAGAAAAGGAAGGAAGGAAAAATGAAGGAAGGGAGGGGAACTTTCAGACAGGTTAGAATGAAACAACTGAGAAAATCTGTGGCATATTTTAGAAATGTCAAGGGATATTTATTATTCCAGAATATGAATTGATAGTAATTACTGGTTATCAATACTGGATTTATACTGCCATTGGGACAGTCATCAGGGCTGGCTGTGTGGGACTAAGAGTAGAACACAACCACATGTGTGGATACTTGGTGACAAACGTGTAATCACAATGGACTAAGGGAAGGCTAATAAATTAGTAGTGATTGGAAGAGAAGATATCCATACAATTCCTTACTTTATACTATATAAACATTAAAAATATCCCAGGAAGATTTAAAAAAAATTCCAGAAAAAACAAAACTTTAACATTTTGAAGGAAATAAATGAGAGGAACCTGGTTGGCTCAGCTGATGGAATGTGTGACCCTGATCTCTGTGTTGTGGGTTCAAGCCCCAGCTTGGGTGTGAAGATAACTTAAAAATAAAATCTTAGGAGCACCTGGGTGGCTCAGTTGGTTAAGTGTCTGCCTTCAGCTCAGGTCATGATCCCAGAGTCCCGGGATAGAGTAGAGCATAGGCTCCTTGCTCAGCAGGAGCCTGCTTCTCCTTCTGCCTGCTGATTCCCCTGTTTGCACTCTCTTTTCCTCTCTCTCTCTCTCTCTCTCTCAAATAAATAAAATTGTTAAAAGAAATAAAATATATAAAAAAAGGAAAGAACAGAGACCAAATGATGTTCAAGTATGGAAGGAATTCTTCTTTTTTTTTTTTTTTATTTCTTTTCAGCGTAACAGTATTCATTGTTTTTGCACCACACCCAGTGCTCCATGCAATATGTGCCCTCTCTAATACCCACCACCTGGTTCCCCCAACCTCCCACCCCCTGCCCCTTCAAAACCCTCAGATTGTTTTTCAGAGTCCATAGTCTCTCATGGTTCACTTCCCCTTCCAATTTCCCTCAACTGCCTTCTCCTCTAAATCTATGAAAGGAATTCTTAAATAAAACAAAGAAAAGCACAAATGGCACAATGAAAAATTAACGAATTTACTATATTAAAACAGGTTTTTTTTTTTACAATAAATAAACACAAATAGTGAAAAAAACAAGCCCCAGACTGAGAAAATATTTGCAACGTATATAACTAACAAAAAAATTAGTATCAAGAACATATAAAGAAGAAATAAGGGGCGCCTGGGTGGCTCAGTGGGTTAAGTCTCTGCCTTCGGCTCAGGTCATGATCTCAGGGTCCTGGGATCGAGCCCCGCATCGGGCTCTCTGCTCAGCGGGGAGCCTGCTTCCTCCTCTCTCTCTCTGCCTGCCTCTCTGCCTACTTGTGATCTTTCTCTGTCAAATAAATTAAAAAAAAAAAAAAAAAAAGAAGAAGAAATAAAAATCAATAACCCAACAGAAAAATGGGCAATTCACAGAACAGGAAACCCAATGGCCATTTAATATATGAAAATATTTTTAATCTTACTACTAATAAGGAAAACAAGATTAAAGCAATGAGATATAATTTCACATTTATCAAACTGACTAATTTTTAAAATATTTTATTTATTTATTTTAGAGAGATAGAGAATGCAAGTGAGGGAGGGAGAAAAAACCTCAAGCAGACTCCACACTGAATGGGCAGCCCAATGCAGTGCTCAATCTTACAACCCTGAGATTATGACCTGAGCTGAAATCAAGAGTCAGATGCTCAACCAATTGAGCCACCCAGGCACCCTTAAATTAACTAATCTTTAAAGTCTGAAAATACCTATTGTTGGCCATATGTGATACAACAGGAATTCCCACTTATTGTTGATGGAACTGTAACAACCACTTTGGAACACAATTTAGTACTGTCTAGTAAAGTCAAAGATGTACATTGTCCAACACCTAGCATTTCTGCCTCTGTGTATGTATCTTAGAGAAACTATCTAACATGCATACATCCAAGTGAGACATAAAAAATGTTAACTTTAGCGTTCTTTCAAAGACAAAACAAGAGGAGCTCAAATATACTTACATTTTAATAGGATATATTTTGATATATTCATAAAATGTGACACTGTTCAGCAGCTAAAAAAACAGACTAAATCTACCTACTTGTAGAAACATGGATAAATCTCAAAAACACAACGTTGACAAAAAAAAGAAAGGTGCAAAGCCCTAGAACAGGATGATATATATAAAGTCCAAAAAATATGCAGAATATGACATATTCATTATAGACACAATTTATGGTAATATATGCTTTAATGAATGGTGAAACATTCAGTTTGTATTATATATAAAAAGTATAAAAACATGCACATAATAAAAGTAACAAAACAAAATAGTGGCTTTCTATGAAAAAAGGACAGACAAAAATGAAATCAGCGTTTTGTTAGGAAAAACTCTTAAATTTTTTCTTAAAAAAATCTAAAATGAATATGGTGTTAGTGGGTGGTGGAAAGAGAGAAAAGATGGAGATAGAAGGGACAGAAAGCAGGGAGGAAAGTAAGAGGAGGAGAAAACAGAGAAAAAGAGGAAGGCAGGAATAGAGGAGGGAAGAAAAAAAAATTTTCTACAGAGTCTGAAACTCAAGACCAAATAACTGAGATTCTGTCTTTCAAGGTCGAGTCTATAAATTAAAATCCAGATTAAAGGAGAAATTTCCAGACTTTCTGAAACACTTACATAATGAAGAAATGGGGTTAGGTTTGATATAATTTAATAAAACTCATGAATTAGTTTTAATTAGAGGAAGGTCCATTTGAATTAAACAAATCCAGAAATTTTGAGTAAATAAAGGCACACCATCCTAAAACATTCTGTGCTTACAGCTATGCAAACTGACCATAACGAACACTTTACCTATATGTGTGTGGCAGATATAGATCTTGAAATACGAAGCAGTTTGGTCCCTCTCCTTTCTTAATTGTACCCGAGGGCAATTTCCTTCCTTCCATCCAGAAACAAAAATTCGAAGGAGTCTATGAGCTAAATTCTGGATTTAAAAAAAAATCTGCATGTGTATACTTCTTTTTAATATGCTCATCTGTAAAACATCTTTTTTTTTTACCAAAATGAGCTCATAACCTACATATCTCCTTGAAAGCTAATTTTTCCAGTTCATATTCATCATCTTTATTTCAGAAACTGTTCCTCTCACCTCATACTAGAATTTAGATTCTCCTCAAGGACCTAAATATATCTTTTAAAATTGTTTTGCACAAATCACAGCCAATCCAAGCCCATACATTGCACCTATTTTATTTTTTTTAATCATTTTTTAAATTTATTTTCAGCATAACAGTATTCATTGTTTTTGCACCACACCCAGTGCTCCATGCAATCCGTGCCCTCTCTAATACCCACCACCTGGTTCCCCCAACCTCCCACCCCACCTATTTTATTCTTTATGTCTCTTTTCATTTAGAACAGATCCTTTATTGTAACAATCTTGAACTGTTATTTTACAGGACATACCACGTTCTAAATTTGTCCAGCTTCTTCATGATGAATTTTTTTTAAGATTTTAATATTTATATATTTTATTTAACCAATATAAGTTATCATTTTGAACGTTTTAAATGTTAATAAATATAATAGTTTTGCATATAAACATGTTTTTATTTTTTTAGAACTATATTTTTGTAGTCATTCATATTGTCATTCTTTGGTAATTTTTAAAAAATTTTTACTTAGGTATAATTAACATAAAATACTATATTAATGTCAGTTGTACCGCATATTGATTAGACACTTCTATACATTTACTCATTGCTCACCATGGTTAGTCACCATCTGTCACCATGTAACATTGTTATAATATTATTGACTATGTACTCTGTGCTATACTTTTCATCTCCATGTATAACTGTTAAGTTTGTAACTCTTAATTCCCTTTATTTCTTTTTTTCTTTGTTGTTTACTTCATAAACTAAGAGCTATCATAAACTAAGAGCTCTATGGATTCAAGTTAAGCATATCTGGCTAGATAATGTATAAGTAATGTTACCAACTTCATTTTGCAACACTTAAGGAAACACAGAACATCTGGTTGACCCACCATTAGTGATACTAAGCTTCACCACTGAATTAGAGTGGTGACAGTTTGATTTCTCTATTTAGTAGTTAATGTTTTTCCCTTTGCAACCTGAAACTAATTTGTGTAGTGTTGCTTTGGTATTGTACAAGTGTTTCATTCACCATCAAACATTCACTTGATGGTTTTGACATCACTGGATAATCCTGAATTAACAATTTCATTATATCACTGGTCTATAAGGCAAGGAATAAAACAAGCACAAAAAGCAAAAATCCCTGCTTTCATGGAACTTACTATCTGGTAGGAGAGACAATAAACATAAAAAAAATTAGAAAAATACTGTATGAAGCATGTCCTGTGGTGCAAAGTGCTATTTAAATAAGGCTGGGAAGGGATGGGGAAATGAGGATGTAAGAGAGGACTTTGGGGTTGTTATATTCAATAGGGTGGTCAGAAAAGTCATCACAAGGTATCTGTGACTTTTGTTCAGGGACAGTGGATACCTAGGAGAAAGAATCATTCCAGGCCAGTGCAAAGGTCCCGGGTTGGGAGTTTGCTGATATGTTTAAGGGACAGCTAGGAGACCAAGGTGGTTGGAGGAGAGATAGAAAGAGGAAAGTAAGAGAAGTGGCCAATGGGTACACAAGAGAGTGTGCAGATCATGGAAGCCTTGTGGGCCAATGAAAGCATTTTGGCTTTTACTCCAAGATAGGCTGGAAGCAGAGGAGCAACTTGACTATCATACATTATGGGAATTTCATGGGCTCCTGTGTTCAGAATAAGCTATGGATAGACTTCTGGTCCCAGTATTAACATGTAAACAGAAGTTGTCACTCCTATCCTTAACATAAGAAAGAATTGAAACAAACTGAAAATCAATAATTTTCCTGGACTTGTCAGAGAACTGAGGTTACAAGGTAAAGGGCCACCCTGAAATGTGGAGACACAGGAGAATATAGAGATCACAGCCAAGGTCTACCTGCCTGGAGCAGAAGCTGCTAAAACCATAACCTGGTAAGAACACCTGAATGGTAATTTTGACAAATTGACAGAAACAGAATATAGACTAGCATGGCAGTGAATAACTCTGGTGACTTAGGGAGACTCTTAGACTTTCCTGACTTTACCCTCCAAGATCCCCCAGATTCTCACAAGAAAGAACCAAGAAAGATCCCCTCATGGCTCTGGGGATTTGAAATACACCCAGAAGATTCTCTATAAAAAAGACCCATTCTCCAATGAAAAAGACTTCACCAGAGCCTTGCCTCACCAAAGTCAGAAATTCATATCTGCACAGAAGAGAGTATGGGAGAGGCAGGAGAGGAAATTAGGAAGTTACTGTAATACTTGTGGGAGGCAAAGATGCAGAGCTGGCTTCTTCCCATGAAGAGCCTAGAAAAGACTGAGCCTGGAGGAAAGGGAGAAAGAAAGTCAAATAGTGAGTTTATTAAAAGGAGGACAGTTTGTAGTCACAGACAGGGAAAGGAGAAGGTAAACCATTCCTCTCAAATTACAGAGTGAAAGGGTCCCTCTCCGAGCCAGCCATACTGGCCAGCCAGACTGCCCACCATTCCCACAGCTAATTTATTAGTCACCTATAGGCAAACTAGGTAGAATGGGAAGAGAACCTGTGGAGAATTTACCCTTGTGCTAACCTTTTGCCACAGTTTTTGCAAGCATCCCTTGTCCAGCGGGCTGTATGATTCTGGAAACGGGCACTATCAGCACTCTCCACGATAGCTACATGGTCTCAATGTCACAGGATCACCTGGAAATCACCCTTCTCTTTCCTTCAAGTCCCCATTAGACCATGACAAATCTCTTGGCATATTTTTTTCCATGGCTACACCTCATGTAGTTGCGGTCAATGTTTCAGAACACAAATATGCCAATCAGGTTCATCCAAACAGTAATGGGTTCTACCAGGCCATGAGGTCTACTGATATTTACCCTGTAGTTCCTCAAGCATATCCATGAAAATACCTTAAAGTACTGTAAAATTTATGTTTTAACCTTTTAACCTTCAGGTGGTCTTCTTGGTTTTTGTTTTTGTTTTTGTATTCCAGCAGATCCAGCATCAGCGCTTGTTTCTTCTCAAAATATTCAACATTATTTGTCAGAGCACATCCTAAATGACAGCAGTCACATCACAGTATGTAGAATATTCTCTTTTATGAAAAGATCCTACCAGACTAGATATCTCTGGTTTCACTGCCATTTCTGTGGGAGCAGCTGGAGATTGATGTGGCACCAAGCTCAAGGTCATCTCCAAAGCACAGCAGATAAGACACATGAGGACTCCCACTTTTAGTAACTCCTGTGATGGCCCATTTCTATGTCTGCATTCTGAACTTCACAGATAACATGACTGAGATTTGCGAGGTCACTGTGAATGGATGGGTGGACAGATGGATGAATATCAGAAAGCAATGTTAAACACAGTTTTCAGGATGCTTCCTTCCAGGCAAAAGACAGCCTATTTTCCACTTCTTATATGTTTAGTAGTGAAATTTTGGAGGTATATGGGGCTAAGAGAAACATAAGGAAGATGACCTCATAAGTGATTGCTGATCCTCTTATCTGATGGACTCTGTGACCTAACATACTCAGTTTAGAAAGAATCAAGGGTAAGCTGATGATCTGCCCTGATGCTGAATTTTCTCATCAGTAAACATCTAGACAAGTTATGATATCACTTCTCTAGCTTTAGAAGTACATATCTGGCCACCCAGCTGACTCTAATATCTTACTAAATAAAAGAGAGAAATCAACTTCAACAGGTAAAAAAATAGAGAACAATTACTGAAATGCTTACCACATGTTGTGTATAAAATACTGAAAATGATACAGGTAGGGGATTATTTTTTTATATTCAAAAACTCCTTATACTTGATATCATAATCTACTGAACTTTGTGTTTTGACTGTGACATCTTATTTCTAAAATAGATTAGGTAAATAATATGTAAAGCTAGAAATAAAAAGGAAATTGATAAACCCCAAGGTCCTATGGAAAGGAATCAGAACTTTCTCCACAAATGTGATGAGTTAACATCTATACATGTGTAGAAAACAACTACCCAAACATTACAAAGCCAAAAGTTAATTGTCCCATGTTGTGTGTGGTGAAAAGCCATACTATTTTATTTTAACACAATAAAGACTATACCAAACATCCCTGGAGTCTGGACTAGAGTACATAAGAACTGAACTATTTTGACAAAATACAAGCTGAGCAGTCATATTCTTTTCTGC
>NW_019154237.1:257883-262439 GCF_002288905.1 Enhydra lutris kenyoni
TCTAACTGCCTTGCCATCTGCTTCCAAAGAAACCAAACTGTGACACATAGCAAATGCCTAAGAGACCCATGTTACTAGATAATGGTAACAACCACCACCGCAACATATCCCAATAGAAGAATCAGTGACAATAGAGACGTTCTTTGTTACTTTGTCTAAAACCAAACAACCCAGACACGGATCTACTCTGCACCTTTTTGTCCCCCAGCTTTATGAAGATATAATGGACATGTAACATGTGGAAGTTTAAGGTGCACAACCTACTGATCTGACATACTGACATAGGGCAAAATGACCACCCCCAATGCTTCCTAACATCTCCATCCCGTGATATAATTACCACTTCCCTTTTGTGGTGAGAACATTCAGAATCTACACTTAGCAACTTTGAAGGATATAACACAGTATTGCCGACCGTAATCACTATGCGGTGCACTCCATCTTCAGATCTTATTCATGGTATAGCTGGAAGTTTGTATGCTTTGACATCTCTCCAGTTCCCCCTTCCCCAGCCCCTGGCAACCAAAACTCTACTATAAATTAACAGTCCATACCCTCAGTCTTACCTATGAGTGTTAAGCCAATGTGAGCATATGTGCATATTTTTCTCTCTTTAGTCCAATATGAATTTGCTTGCTGCAACCTAGGCCGTCTTCTCTATGTATTTTCTGTGAAGATGAAGATAAAAGCACCTGCGGTGTGATTTCAAAACATGAAAGCTGTGCTTTCACTATTGATCAAGATTCTCAACCTCTTTAGACATCCCTCTGACGTCTTGCTTTCCAAGCTATTCATCATTTTTATTGCTTTTCTCTGGGTGTTATGCAAACTTTCCACCCAGCTGCTGTCTTCTGATGAAGAGTTTCAAACTCAATGCAGGTCTCTAGTAAGCAGCGGGCTGTATTACAGTGAGATAGAGAAGTTCAACAGCCAGAACACCAAGGAAGGGGATTAACTATGAAAACCAGCCACACAAACTTTCTAGCTATGCTTACCTTTATTATTCAGTAACCACACAAGTGAAATATTTTATTCATTTATATCCCATCTCAGTCTACAGAGCATTTTGGATGGTCTTACTTAAAATGCACCAAGGGTCAGCAATATACAAGGAATGGCCCCATGAGAAACACAAAACTTCATGTTTGCAATCAGTTCCATAATAAACTTTTAATATTCTATTTATTTGAGACAGAAAGAGAGAGAGCGCACGAGCAAGGGGAGGGGAAAGCAGAGGGAGAGGGAGAGGGAGAAGAGGAAGCAGACTCCTCACTGAACAGGGAACCTGATGCAGAACTCGATCCCAGGACCTTGAGATCATGACCTGAGCCAAAAGCAGATGCTTAACCAACTAAACCCCCAGGCACCACCCATAATAAACATTTTTAAAATAACAAGAATGGTGCTTATACCCACACATGTACCTAAAAGTGATGGTGAAGAGCATAACACAATGAAGGGCAACATTCTGTTAGGTTCCTCTTAATCTTTTAAAATAGGAGGTACCAACTCTGCTTGCAGTCTGTGTTTTCTGTAAGCTGGCTTTTTTGGCCTGCAGAATCTGACGTGACCTGCTTTCCCAGCATATTCTCCAAAAATCCTTTCATCCACTCTAAGTTCCAGTTAGACTGAACTATACGCTGTTTCTCTCCAAACATTGCTGCTTTCCTTAGTCCTCTGCTGTATGTTCATTTCCTATGAGCTCAAGTGTATCTCCTCCCTATTCAAAATAGGTTAAGCCATCCAAAGCCCAGTTTGAAAATCTCCTTTGCCTGGGAGCTCTTTCTAATGCCATGGTCACACCTTCTCCCTTCTCTGAATTCCCAGAGCACTCTGTTGCACCATCCCTTTCTACACTATACTATCTGACATGTGTACATGTCCTACATCAAGTTTCTGTGGCCAGAAAAAGTGTCTTTTTTCTCTTTGTGCTTGTGACAGCTTTGTGCCAAATATCCACCCACACAGTCACTGAATTGGCCACAAATGTATGTGAGGCCCTGAAGCAGGTACTGGAAAACTAATCCAATAAAATTGACTTAGTACCTATCCTTAAGAAGGAACTTCATCTAAACAGAAGGAACTACTGAACATGCAATGACCAAATTTCCACAGCAGGCAGAGGGCTCCTGTGTTGGTGTAGAAAACATGGGAAGGGCTCCTAACCTAGACTTCAGAATCAGGGAATTCTGATGAAGACTAATATGCAAGCATTCAGCTAAGAGAAGAGGCTGGGTGGTGGTGATGGCCACAGGTAGAGAAATAGGTCATGAAAACACCAGAAGATAAACAGCTTCGAAGCATCATGAGAGAGGTATGAGGATAGGAGGGGTAGCATCTAAACTCAGAGGTGAGGATGACAGGTAAGCAGAAGCCAGGTCATGGCAGGTCTTTTACATGTGAAGAGTCCAGACTTAGCCTAAGAACAATGGCAAGCCCCTGCAAGGTAACCATAATCTGTATTTTCAAACAATCCCTCTGGCTTTAGTGCCCAGACTAGGTTGCAAGAGAGCAGGACAAGGAACTGGGAGGCCAATTAGTCTGTTTGCAGTAATCCAAGCAAGTCTCAGTAAGTGCTATGATAGGAGGCTTATACCCATATCTTTAAATAACCATCATTTGCCAAATTCCAATTCCAATGTGTATGTACCAGCTTTCACCCTCTCTGTGAAGAAAATTTAAATGAAACTGGCAGAAAATATGAAACTCCCCATATGATCAAGGGGCCTCTGACTGTCCTGTGCCAGATTACCTTGTCCAACATCTGGATTTTTAAAACACCTCTTAATACTTAAGCATTTTTCATTATATTTATCATGGAGAAACTCACTGAGTTTCCAAGCACTGCTGTAATTCACAATTCATATGCTCAATCAATCAATATTGGAAGCATTTTTATTGTTGTAACACAAACCATTACAGTAGTTAGTTGATAAGCAGTGAGGACAGACAGAGAATATGAACAAGAAAACCCACTTCTGAGGAATGATGCCACATTTTCATTACATTTCTTTGACCATGCACAAATTCAGCAGGCACGTGTGCTTGCCTTTGTTTAAAGCTGAGTTGGAGATGAGAAACAGTCTAAACCCCACTATCCTGGGAGTGTATCTTTTTGGTCAGGATATAGCATGGAACTCCCTGTGTAATATAAATCTGTTTCTGAATGGCATAAAAGGGGAGATGGGGAAATATACCATGTGATATTTCCCTCATGGTCATAATATATATCTCCTCTACCATTACTACCAGGTCATTGAGAGGTTAAGTGCTCTCTTCACTGTAGATAACTCATGGTTATAGTAAGGAACTGGGAGTTATCTTAATGGCTGCCATGACAACTAACTAATACCAAAAAAAAAAAAAAACCATAAAAAAAGCATTTTGAAACAGGTAATCTTTTTTGATACATGTCCTCTGTTATCTGATTGACTCAAACTTAAATGATTTAACTCATTCAGTTCGTCCTGAACTATGTGCCAAGAAACTGCATTACTCATATCAATGTCCTTCTTAAGGAAGCTATTATCATTTAGTTCTGTTCAGCCTTAATAGATGACATGAGTATTTGCTTGTACTTCTTTTAAAAACATCTAGACCACATTATTATGGTACTGTTCTATGAAAAATATTTAGGCATGATTTGCCTTCCTATCTGTCTACGAGCTGAAGTGGTTCAACGTCTACATTCTGTAGATCATCTTGACCACATGAGTTACCATGACCAGGGCCTCCAGTTAGGCATGTCTCCCTCTCAGGCTCTGAACTCTCACCAAGAGGTAATAGTTTACCCTCTTTTCATAGGTTTTGCTCAGCTTAGTGACAGAGGAAAAAGCTATACATAGTTATAGACAAGATTAAATTGTAAATCCTAGCTACATGTCAGGGAAAATAACCTTGAATTCTTTGTTCCTCAGGAGAAGACTGAAGGATATGCAGTCCATCTACTCCTTTAGCTATTCAAAAATCTTTACTGGATTCATCCTGATAAACAAATTATGTAATTGAATGGTGACATATTGNAATTCACTGAGTTTCCAAGCACTGCTGTAATTCACAGTTCATATGCTCCATCAATCAATATTGCAAGCATTTTTATTGTTGTAACACAATTACAATACTTAGTTGATAAGCAGTGAGGACAGACAGAGAATATGAACAAGAAAACCCACTTCTGAGGAATGATGCCACATTTTCATTACATTTCTTTGACCATGGGCAAAATCAGCAGGCACGTGTGCTCTGCCTTTGTTTAAAGCTGAGTTGGAGATGAGAAACAGTCTAAACCCCACTATACTGGGAGTGTATCTTTTTGGTCAGGATATAGCATGGAACTCTCTGTGTAATATAAATCTGTTTTTGAATGGCAGAAAAAGGGAGATGGGGAAATACACCATGTGATATTTCCCTCATGGTCATAATATATATCTCCTATACCATCATTACCAGGTCATTGAGAGGTAAGTGCTCTCTTCACTATAGATAACTCAAGGTTATAGTAAGGAACTGGGTAAGTGCTCTCTTCACTATAGATAACTCAAGGTTATAGTAAGGAA
>NW_019154237.1:262449-263332 GCF_002288905.1 Enhydra lutris kenyoni
CTGGGCTGCCATGACAACTAACTAATACCCCCCACCCCCAAAAAAAAGAACCATAAAAAAGGCATTTTGAAACAGGTAATCCTTTTTGATAAATGTCCTCTAATGGTGTCATATTGCTTTCCTAGTTAAACTGCTTTTTCTCTGATATGCTTTAGCAATCTCTCATCAGCATATGCTGAGGGACCAAAGGAACAATACGAAAGCGAGCCCTATAAAACTCAGGACTACATTTACTTTAAGGATGCCATCAAATACATTGTTTCTTACGTTACACAGTGACCTCTTTAACAGGACCCATAGGATATATTTCTCATAGGTCTTAGTGCTGGAAAAAGCTGTGTTTCCCCCAGGCAATTAAGTTCATTTTCCTTTTATTGGCATAGTGAATCAGGGACCTGGTAACGTTCCGGCCTGTGATGGCTGTTAGAGTGTTTACAGCCAAATCAGTGGTTCATAGATTCACATTAAATTGCTCTATGCATTTTTTCTTATAAGAGAAAAACATAAATATTGAAGAAAAATAGAAAAATCTGATTTAAAGAAAGAACGTAAAAATTATCTGTACTCTCACTACTCCATGATGATTATTATTAATGGTTTGTTACAATTCTTCAAGTTTTACTTCCATGCAAACATCCTTTATTCCTTTTTTTTTTCAAATTTTGAAACCACCTTTATTTAAAAAAAAATTTTTTAAATTTATTTTCAGCGTAACAGTATTCATTGTTTTTGCACCACAGCCAGTGCTCCATGCAATCCGTGCCCTCTCCAATACCCACCACCTGGTTCCCCCAACCTCCCACCCCCCACCCCTTCAAAACCCTCAGATTGTTTTTCAGAGTCCATAGTCTCTCATGGTTCACCTCCCCTTCCAATTTTCCTC
>NW_019154237.1:263936-265497 GCF_002288905.1 Enhydra lutris kenyoni
TAAAACCAAGGTGGAATCCATTTTATAATGTTAAACTTAGATTAGAAGGATCTTTTTGAACTAGTGGCCTTAAAAAGATACTTAAAAACTTGTTACTTTGTCAAGAGAAATTGTCAAGCATTGCAGTTCTCACAATTGAAAATGAGATAAGCAAAGAAGTTTTCAAAAATGTTGTTGAATTTGTTCCATTAAAGCCAGGAAAGTAAAATTATAATGCATTCTGTGTTATAAACAAAATATTTAAGCACATGGTGAGTTGTAATACTTTTTGATGGCTCGATATTGAGATTTTGTTTTTTCAATATTTTTTCAACACTTAAATGTTCTAGGAAAAAAAATTAACTATTCTGAATCCAGAAAAACATAGAGTGGTATACATTTTTCTTTCTACCTTAGGCTCCAATAACCAGTACCTGCTGAACACTGGTACTTATTTAAAACTTTAATAATGTTCATCATGGATTTATTTTGCATTAATTTGGCTTTTAGAAGCTATTGTATTAAAATGTTACTTGTTTTTAATTACTGAGTTTTTTGTGCCTCGTTAAATCTTGTGCAGACCCCTCACTCTTCTTTTCCTAGACCCAGCCCTCCTCAAAATATATTCAAAGAATATTTATAGAATACAATAAAAGCCCACAGAAGTTAGAATTTCATAGAATCAGTCCAACTAATTGATTGTAGTTTGTAGAATCTAGTCCAACTAGATTTCATTTGCTCATTTATTCATTTTCTCTTCACATGAATCAATAAATACAGTGGCAACCAGTAGGGTTGAAGAGGCACCTGAAAGAGGCAGGGGTGGGTATAACCATAGTGAGGGTGGGGCATTTACAAGTCCAGGCAGGGGTGATACATACAGAGAAACTGTTTGAAGTTAAAATGAAAAAGGAAAGGAAAAAGGAAAAGGAAAAGGATTTCATAGTGGTAGTTAGAGTAGCAGTATCTTGGTGAACTTAGGGCCTTAAGAAATATCTAAAGTGGCCATGCAAAGTTCTCAGGTATTGATCAGTGATTTTCATGTTGAAACACTATGTTATGTGCCCTACTACACAAATTTTCTTTCTAGTGTTGTTATTTATTTATTTATTTATTTTTATAAAGATTTTTATTTATTTGACAGATCACAAGTAGGCAGAGAGGCAGGCAGAGAGAGAGAGGAGGAGGAGGCAGGCTCCTTGCCGAGCAGAGAGCCCGATGTGAGGCTCGATCCCAGGACCCTGGGACCATGACCTGAGCCGAAGGCAGAGGCTTTTAACCACTGAGCCACCCAGGCGCCCTGTTGTTCTTATTTAAAAAGAGTGCCTCAGTGGGCACCTGGGTAGCTCAGTCAGTTAAGCGCCCAACTCTTGATCTAAGCTCAGGTCTCCTTCTCAGGGTTGTGAAATGGGGCCCTGAGTTGGGCTCTGTGCTCAGCACGGAGCCTCCTAAAAATCAAAGAGAAACAAAAAAAGAATTAAAAAAAAAAAAAGTGTGTCTTAGAAAATAGCTGCTGTCATATCGTGTGGGGAAAATGTACTTTTCATGTACCAGACACTATTCACTTGTATACATGAATTCA
>NW_019154237.1:266479-268773 GCF_002288905.1 Enhydra lutris kenyoni
TTACAAAATTGTATGCATTTGACTAACATGCATGCATGTATCTACATTGGGATGACCTATAAGAATTTGCTGAGACTGGCTCTGTTTTTTGGTGGAACATCTCTTTGAAATACAGTGGTGGGGGAAAATACGGTTTGATGTCCAATTTTAATTATTGCCTCAAACTTGTCATCAGGAGATCTAAGTAGTTGTTCCCCACCCCCCAGAAAAATTTGGCAGGGAGGGTCCTCTTGCCTAACTTCCAGTCCATTTTTCTTTTTAAAGATTGCTTCCTTCTTTCAGGTTAAGATCCCATTGAGAGCCGACATCTGATATTTAGGTGGGTTTTGCCAAGCCATCTCTATACTGAGACCTGATCACATTTACGGAATGATAGGTACTATGTTTCCATCCTCATGAGAAAGACTGTACTCATTGAAGTGGGCTGTAGCACAGAGTTTTTGCAGTTGACTGGTGTACTTCTGAGTAACCTTTGATTCCTTCTCCTTGATAGTGACCAAAGATGCTGCTAGAGGACTGAAACTTTAAATGTGATTGTCAGCACAGGGAAAGAAACATGATGTTTTGAGTATTTGCAGAATGTTTATGTCAAAATGTTTTGTGAGCAGTAGTTTCATTTTTAACTTCAGAGATTAGATCATTTATTTTATGCATGAGGAGATACTTAGACCTAAACTGCTGTGGGCATATATGTTACTTTAATAGCAATCATTTTGACTCTTTTAAGAGTTTTAAAGAGGTTCATTCTTAAAGTATTTTATCTTAAAGATATATCTGTCTTTCCCATGACATTGTTTTGTTTCTGAAGGTCAGTTTTATTTTTCAAAAATTGTATCTTTTTCATAAGTACATATTTTCATTTGTTATGTTGTTTTTTAGAATGTATTATTTCTTTCAGGAGTACAAGGTCTGTGATTCATCAGTCTTAAATAATTCACAGCACTCATCATGGCACATACCCTTTCCAATGTCCATCACTCAGTTACCCCATCCCTCCCATTGCCCTCCCTCCCAGCAACCCTCAGTTTGTTTCCTAAGATTAAGAGTCCCTTATGATTTGTCTCCCTCTCTGGTTTAAAATTGTTTCCTTTTTCCCTCCCTCCCCCTATGATCCTGTCTTGTTCCTCAAATTACTCATATAAGTGAGATGATTATTTTCTTTTTCTGATTGACATATTTCGTGTAGCATAACACCCTCAAGTTCCATCCACATTGCTGCACTGGCAAGGTTTTTTTTTTGGGGGGGGAGGGAAGTTGATAGTTGCACAGTATTCAATTAGCATATATACCACATCATTATCCATTCATCTGTTGATGCTCATCTAGGCTCCATTGATACTTTGACTACTGTGGACATTGCTGTTATGATCATTCGGTTCACGTGCCACTTGAGATCACTACATTTGTATATTTGAGGTAAAAACCAGTAGTGCATTGCTGGTTCACAGGGTAGCTCTATTTTCAACTGTTTGAGGAAATTCCACGTTATTCTTCAGAGTGCTGAACCAGCTTACATTCCCAGCAACAGAGCCCAGATGGTTCCCCTGGCTCCTCAATCTCACCAGCATCTCTCAATTCCTAACTTCCACCCTCCCCTCTGCTCTCCTCCCAGTTTCTCTCCAGCCACACTGGATGCCTTTTTCATCCCCTCTGGCCAAACCGGCTTCTGGTATTGAGGCTCTGCAGCAGAGGTCCCTTCTTCCTGACACAATGCACCCAGATTGTGCAGGAATAGCTCCTTTTTTTTTTTTTTTTTTTTTCATTCTGTCCTCAGCACTGTCACCCTCAGTGAGGCCTTTCAGGCCTTCCTATCCAATGACTTTGCAGCCTTATTTCGGAGCACATTTTGTTTGTCACATAGAACATTTGATCTTTTATTTCACATGGCGTTGTTTTGTGCATTGATCCATCTCTAGACTGTGGGCTCCTAAAGGGGAGGAGCCCTAGGTATCTCCAGTGCCATGCATGGGCCCACCAAGGTACCTGGCCACAGGGGAGTGCTTTAGTGTAGACTTAGTGAATGAATAATTGAGATGATCTTGGAGCCTACCTTCCCTATTAAGCACCTAGACTGTGGGGAGAAGTGCTACTCCAAGTTTTAAGCTGTTTCTGAACAGGGGGACAATCTCAATGGCCTCAGCCTGACTCTTCCTGCTCCAGTTCCTCCAGAAGTACTGCCTAGGTACTGAGGATGGGGTGTGCCCTGCATCCTGTTCTCCAGCTGTCCTGGGACAGCCCAAGGCCAGCAGAAAGTCCAGGAAAGATATGCTGTTTTTCTTTGTTTTGTTTTGTTT
>NW_019154238.1:0-19332 GCF_002288905.1 Enhydra lutris kenyoni
AATTTCTGGGGAAAGACCATTTAATCAATAGAGATTACTGGCATAAATGAAAATCATGGAGGTTATAAGGGCTTAAGCTATAAGGACATTTTGTGTTGAAAAACCACAATACGCATTAGCAAATGTTAATGGTCCTTCTGCTTGATAATCTGTTAAACAGTCCCACTGATGACTACAGGGTATTCAGAAAGACTAATTCCATTTAGGTCAAGGGCAGAAGGCTGCTCAAAGTGGCCCTGAACAATGAAAGAAATCAACATCAGAAAACAAAGTGCAAAGTTAAGTAGTGAAAAATAGACCCTATCATTTCAGGGACTACAGTGATTATCTTTTTTTTTTTTTTTTTTTCAGATAACATACAATGTATTATTTGTTTCAGGGGTACAGGTCTGTGAATGATTAGTCTTACACATTTCACAGCACTCACCATAGCACTTGCCCTTCCCAATGTCCATCATCCAGCCACTCTATCCCTCTCATCCCCCTCCCCTCTAGCAACCTCAGTTTGTTTCCTGAGATTAAGAGTCTCTTATGGTTTGTCTGCCTCTCTGGTCCCATCTTGTTTCATTTTCCCCTCTCTTCCCCCCATGACCACCTCCCCCCGCCCTGCCTCTCAAACTCCTCATATCAGAGAGATCATATTATAATTGTCTTTTTCTGATTGACTTAGCATAATATGCTCTAGCATAATACGCTCTAGTGCCATCCACGTCATTGAAAATGGCAAGATTTCATTTCTTTTGATGGCTGCATAGTATTCCATTGTATATATATATCACATCTTCTTTATCCACTCATCTATTGATGGACATCTAGGCTCTTTCCATAGTTTGGCTATTATGGACATTGCTGCTATAAACATTCGGATGTACGTGCCCCTTCAGATCACTACACTTACAGTGATTGTCTTAAAAAGAACATCACAAGATAGAGAGGCAGGACGCTTGGATGGCTCAGTCAGTTAAGTGTCTGCCTTTAGCTCAGGTTATGATCTCAGGGTCCTGGGATTGAACCCCACATCAGGCTCCTTGCTCAGCTGGGAGCCTGCTTCTGCCTCTGCCTGCTGTTCTCCCTTCTTGTGCTCCCTCTCTTGCGCACTCTCTTTCTCTCTCTCTCTCCCTGACAAGTAAATAAATAAACAAACAAATAAATAAATAAATGAAATGAAAACAAAAAGTAGATACAGAGGCAAATACATGGGAATTCTAACTTCACTATTGCTCTAATAATGCCCAATGCAAGGTCTAGATCTCATGGAACAAAAACAAGGCATTGCCATTGTATTCTGCCTGAATCCTCAACTCACAGAATCCTTGAAACTAATAAAATGGACATCTTTTATATACTAAGTTTGGGGGTTTTTGACTGTACAGCATTAATAACAGAAACACTAAACTATGTCTCTTTTCCCTTAGTTTTCCTTGACCCTTATTTATTCTTCTGTCTGAATTGTTCTATCATATGATCAGGTCTTTCATTCACATTCAATAAAGTGTGCTCAGTAATGTGCACTCAGTAAATGATCAGCCAGTGCTTACTACTGACTTCTGGCAATGGTAGAGTCACACATTAATTTCCCTAAAAAATCGGGAAGGCCTTGCTTTCAGAAGAAGCTCGTTCAGTAAATTTTAGTTCAGCCAGCTCCCCCACCATTGTGATAACATCCATACTTATTGTTGCTAGTTTATTTGTTTGACATTGAGTTCTGTATTCAATTCTCCTTCCTCCCCCCACCCCCTAAAAACTTATTTATTACTCATCTAGCATTTATTAGAAACTTTCTCTATGTCAGGCACCATTTCTGGCCTTAGAGAACTCTACTGTGAAAAATGATTGGCAGGTGTCAGACCAGCATCATGGTCTGAAGTCACTCTCCGCCTACTCCTTCTCCCTCCCTTTATCTTCTACAGGCATTGCGTTGGAACAATCGCTTGCATTTCTAATTCTACCCTGGCACCTGCTTCTTAGGGGACCAAAGGGCACCAAAATGCCCTTGCCAACCTTGTAGGTCTGAATGATTCTTATTCATAATAAGTATAAAAGAGGGGAAGTGTTGAGGAGTAGATTTTTAGTGATGCAGTCTTTTTAGAGGTAAAAGAAAGTGAAGTAAAAGAAGGAAGTCTCTGGCCTTCATCAGTTATGGAAGACAGAGATGGTACTTATATGAAGGAACTAATAGTTGAATTAGACTTACTAAGGTTCTAGCTGAAGTAATTCTGGCTAGTTCTACAAACGTTGAAGCCTGTGTCATGGATAATGAGTTAACATCAAATCTGTGTGCAATACATAGTGATGTTGCACTTAAATACCTTCTCCAGATTTTCCCTCTGAGGCACTCATGTGACACAGAACTCCCTGAGAATGCTGACACTGTGAACCATGATATGCCATGATGTCTATCTGTTTTTCAAGATTTGAAGCTCGAGTTTGTTACCTTCCTCTGTGCATGTTGCTATTAAAGACTATTTACTTGATTACTACTTCAACGGTTGATGTATCTTCCAGTGACAGTGCTAGACTGCCATTTCCTTGAAGAAAAGAAAGGAGGCTGGCCCTTCCCTACATCGTTATCACTTATTCCAGTGACTGGCCCACGATGTGTCCCTGACACATCCCAACATGTAAACGCTCTCTTTGCTGAGGTGGATTTTCTTCAGGTAATGTCTTTGCTGCCAGAACTATTTAGTTGGGAGTTTGTGTTAAGAAAACAAAGAAAAATAAGAAGAAAAACTGTGACAAAAAGCTAATTGTAATGGGATATTTAGATGCTGCATTGCTAAATGACCTCTGTAGTAATGTAAGTATCATTGTCAAAATGTATTGAGGAAAAATAAGGATGAACAAAGATGGTATTTAAATTTAGAACATTATTCATTAGCCATACCTCCTCAATTGTTGAAAATTAGCGTAAGCATCTCTGCGAATACAATGTGAAAGTTATTCTTTTCTTATTAATTACAGACTCCTCCGGTTCATGGCATGCAAATCCACTTATAATATTACCATTTAAAAAATAGAAATTTAAAAAAGGAAAACAACATTTAAGGCTTCAATTCTGGGTTGATTTTCTCACAGGGCAGAATTCTTGAACATATGGTTACTTGATTATATAAATCTATGATTGGTATCTATGATATTATATATCCATTAGTTGTATGCTTTTCCTTTTATAGAAGAAGTAAATGCCAAATTTAGGAATAACTCAATATGTAAAATGCTGGCTGAAAAGCTAAATAAGAATTTTTCTAGGGATGGGAAAAAAATGAATTCGTGTCTCTTCTGTTTCTGTAGTCATGTGAGTATGCCCAAGGTTGTGATCTCTCTATAGGACAATCTTGCAGTAAATGCAAGGGAAGGGCCCATAAAAAGGTTGAGACCATGTGTCTTAGTGGTGTAGCTCCTTTGAGAAAGGTCCTGGTAGAAGCAGGTTTAACTGTGTAGACCAATCCTGCTGTAGAAGCCTCGGAACAGATTTTTAAAAATCTCTTATTTAGCTGATGAATCATTGAACACTATATCAAGAGCTAATTATGTACTGTATAGTGGCTAACTGAACATAGTAAAAAAATAAATAAAATAAAATCCCATATCCAATTCTCTGAAATCAATCAATCAATCAATCAACCCCTTATCCAATTCTCTGTATTCTAGGGTAAAAACAGCCTAGATTTTGTACTTTTATCCTTTGTTTCTTATGATAAATCCTTTGTTTTTCATACCTAGTGTTCCTTTTTTTTCATGCAGTGAATTGTAGATGATTTTTGTGTCCACAAACCCACGAGAACCACCCTCCTATCATTTGTTTCAAGGTTGGCAGGGATTTGAGGCTGAGTGTGGTAAGAGGGTAGAGCTTTCTCCACCCAACACCACTTCTCCAGTACCTACTGGGAAATACACAGGGAACTCACTAGGTACTCAATCATCACCTCCTTCACCACCAACATCGATGGTTTTCCTAGAAGGAGGTGAGAAATATGCAGGTAATATCATCTAGGAACAAGAAGTGCCTCACACACACCAGCAAGAAATGAGGGACAGCACCTCCTATCCATCGTGGGTGCTGAGAGAAGGGTCACATGGGATAAAGAGGTTCCCCAGGGCAGGAAGAAACCCTCAGGACCTAAGGGGCTCTCGATTCTGCAGGTACACTTGACTTCATGTGCAAACACCTGTGCCTGAGGTGCTTTCCTTATATCAGTCACCACTGTGGTGGGCCAACTTTTATAGCTTCTCGCTCTCTTAAAATGCTTCCCCTATTTTTACTTATTACAACATAGTAAGCATATTTACTTTATATTCTGTTTGATAATTCTTGTGTTTTAAGTCTTTTTAAGTCCTATGCTACTATCTTCTTTATTAAGCCACACTGTCTTATGAATATTTTTTTAAAATGTGTGATCATTTTTCCTGGAAGGCCATCAGTGGGAATCCTCTGATTCTTGAACTGAAGGTGGTCCTTGTAAAGCGCACTTACATTTGCTTCTGCCAAGGCATTTGAAAATGTTCCTTTCTACCCAGGGCCACTTGCCACGAAATTCTCTCTCAGATTTTTCAGGTCTCTCAAGTTATATGGATTCAAGTATAAAAGCCAAATTAATATTACAAATCCTTAGAAGGGATTTAGTCCTCTTTAGTCAGTGACAGTTTTCAGGGAGGATCCTTTTCTTTGTAGCACCGTGTGCGTGTATCTGTGTTTCTAGGCCTCCCTTACTCTGATGACATCATCTTTTGGTTTGGGGTTCTCCTAATATGTTTTACAATTTGGGCAGGCTCTGGATTTTTTCAGCTCTAGGCTCTAGGAGGCCATGAAAAAAGAAGTTGTGCATATCAAGTTAGGCAACTGCCTTTGAGGTAAGAGCTTTTTAGGGTTCCACGTGTGTTGTAGGCTCCATAAAGCAGAGGATGACTGGTAAACTTTTTCTGGAAAGGGCCATAGAGTAATATGTTACAATTTATAGGCCATATCCTTGGACGCTAAGCAATTTCTGTCACATATCCTTTGCTTGTTTGTTGTTTGGTTTTTCTTATAAGCTTTTAAAATGTAAAAACCATTCTTAGGTCTGGAGACATGCAAATAAAGACTGTGGTTTTTATTTGACCCCTTGTTAAGTGGATTTCTGCTCAAACTTCTAGATTCCCGGTTCACTTAAGTTTTTGGCTTCTGAAATCCTTCACAGTTCATTGATGTATTTTAAAGTTCGCAAAATATATTTTTGTCTGGCGTTTTCAACAGTTTTCAGTTTGAGTGTCAGTCAGGACATTCAGTACTACTGAAAATAGTTTTATTTTCATTTTATAAAGTCTATAAATATTTATTTAGATTAGCACTCAGATTCCCCATATTCTATTCTTACCATGTTTTTCTTCTATTTCAGACCTTCTTTCTGGTGTAATATTTCCTGGTTTTTAAATCTATCCCTTAGTTGTTCCACTGGTGAGTGTCTTTTGTTGGTCAAATTCTTGCAGTATATACTCTCTTTAAAAGAATGTCTCATTGTGCATTCAGCTACAGGTTTCCTTTTCGCCCCTCTCACAATCCTTTGAGGATACTCCAGATTTACTATTACTTAGCCTGAATGGGATTTATTGTGCATTCTGATTCTGGAAATTTAGAATTTTTATTAAATCTGTGGAAATTTCAGCCATTAGCTCTTTGAATTATCTATTCCTTATTATACTCTTCTGTCTTTTTTTTTTTAGATCATTTATTTATTTATGAGAGAGAAAGAGAGAGAGAGAGCATGGGGGGAGGGGCAGAAGGGAGGGAGAGGGACCAGCAGACTGGGCACTGAGCACCTAGCATGAGGCGGGGCTCAGCTAGAGGCTCCAGGTGGGGCTTGAGGCCAGGCTAGAGGCAGGGCTCCATCCTAGAACCTGAGATCATGACCTGGGCTGAAACCAGGACTCAGGTGCTTAACTGACTGAGCCACCCAGGCACCCATCTTCTGTTTTCAAAAAATGCAATTAGATATACATTAGATCTCTCAGGATTCACTTTGTCTTTTATTAGATCTCATTGACCCTTCTACACTCCTCCATATGTTCCCTCTCTGGCTTTCTTATAATTTCCTCTAAGCTATGTTTTAGTTCTTTCATACTCTATTTGGTTATTGTCATGCTATTTTATTTATCAATTGTATATACTTTAATAATTTTAATCTTTATTACCTTTGATTTTGTAAGTTCTTTTCTTCTGGTTTTCTAACTCATCATTTTGGGAAGTCTCTCATTAGTTGTTCATGTTGTTGATTTTCTCATTTGTATCTTCAGAATGTTGAGCATGCTGAGTTTGATGGCTTGTGTTTGATAATTACAACATCTGAAGAGTTTAAAGATGCATTTGTGTTGTTGGTTATTTTACTCTATCCTTTGGTATATTTTTTCTTTTCCTTTCCTTTCTTTCTTGTCTTTCAAGACAAAGCACATATCTGAAGGAAAACTTATTTGTGTTTGTTATCAGTTAGCCTAAGTAATTTTAAACGAATAAAATCAAAACCAATGGTTGTCTTACAAGACTATTATTAACTTTGATAATGTTCTAGGGAAGAAAACAAAACAAATCTCTGTATAAGTGAACCCATGCATTTCAAACCCCTGTTTGGCCAACTTATTGACATTTTAATAGTATTAATTCTTTTGTTCTATTAATATGGGATGCCTTTCCATTTATTTGTATCTTCTTCATGTCTTGTATCAGTGCCTTATCGATTTCAGCATGAGATCATTCATCTCGTTAGTTAAATGTATTCCCATGTATTTTATTGCTTTTGATGCTACTGTAAATGGGATTGATTTTTCAGTTTCTTGCACAAAAATTTTGTTGTTAGCATATGGAAATGTTACTGATTTTTATATGTTCATTTTGTATCTTGTGACTACTGAATTCATTGATTAGATCTAACAGGTTTTTTGGTTGAGTCTTCAGGATTTTCTATATATAAAATCATGTCCTCTGCAAGTAGAGACAGTTTCCCTTCTTCCTTTCCAATTCTGATAGCTTTTATTTCTATATCTTGCTAGGACCTCTAGTACTATGTTGAATAGGAGTGCTGAGAGTGGGCACACTAGTCTTATTTCTGATCTTAGAGGAAAAGCTTTCATCTTTTCACTATAGAGTACGGTGTTAGCTGTAGGCTTGTCATATATGGCCTTTGTTATGTGGTGATATGTTCCTTCTATGCCTAATTTTTTAAGAGTTTTATTATGAGTGGATGTTGAATTTTGTCAAACCATTTTTCTGTATCTATTGAGGTGATCATGTGATTCTTTTCTTTCTATTGGTGTATCACATTGATTGATTTGCACATGTTGAAATATCCTTGCATTTTACTGGATAAATCCCATTTGATTATGGTGAATAACCTATTTAGTGTGCTGCTGAATTCTATATGTAAGTAATATTGTGTTATATATAAAAACCACATCTTTTTTCTGAATTCATGTATTGATAGGCACTTGAGTTGTTTCCATATCTTGACTATTTTAATAACTGCAGTAAACATAGTATTGTACATATCTTCTTAAATTGTGTTTTTGTTTTCATTGGGTAAATACCAAGTAGTAGAATTACTGAATCATATGGTATTCTGTTTTTAATTTTGTGAGGAACCTCCATATTGGTTTCCACTGTAGCTGACGAATTTGTTTTTCTACCAACAGCACACAAAGGTTTCCTTTTCTCCAAATCCTTATCAACACTTGTTATTTCTTGTCTTTTTGAAACTAGTGATTCTAATGGGTGTGAGGTGGTGTCTCATTGTGGTTTTTATTTGTATTTCTCTTATGATTAATGATGTTGAACATGTCTTCATGTGTCTTTGGCTTTCTGTATGTCTTCTTTGAAATAATGTGTATTTATGTCCTCTGTCCATTTTTGTTTTTTTTATTGGATTACGTCTGTTTTGTTGTCTGTTTGGTTATGGTAAGGTGTATGGGTTCTTATATATTTGGATGTTAATCCCTTATCAGATATATCATTTGCAAATATTTCCTCATGTTCAGCATGTTGTTTTTTTGTTTCATTATTGGTCTCCTTCATGGTGCAGAAATCTTTTAAGTGTGATGTAATTGAACTTTTTGTGTTTTTATGATATTAGTGTTCTTTTACTTTTTATGGGGGTAGCTTGTAAGCAATTCTCTTTTGTCATACTGCTTTTAAAATTCTTTCTTTATTTTTGACTTTTGATAATTTAATTGTACTGTATCTTCATGTAGTCCTATTTGGGTTTAACCCATCTCTAGTCTTTAGGGCCTCCTGGTACCAGACATCCAATTCTTTCCCAAGATAGAAAAGTTGTCATCCATTATTTCCTTGAATATACTTTCTGGCCCTTTCTCTTTCACCTTCTGGAATTCCCATATTGCAAATGCTGTTTCTCTTTCTTTGTTTCTTTTTTCTTTCTTTTTTTTTTTTTTTTGTTTCTTAATAGGGCCCTGAAGGTTTCTTTATCCCCTTTTCTTTTTTTTCCTTTTTCCATGTCTGACTGGGTAATTTCCAATGTCTTATCCTCCAGGTCACTCATTTTTTCTTCTGCATCATCTAGTCTACTTTTGAAACTATTTAAATCCTCACTACATTTATTATATTTTTCAACTCTAGGTTTTGTGTTTGTTGTGATGGTTGCTATTTCTTTATAAAACTTCTCATTTTGTTCATGTATTGTCTTCCTAATTTCATTTAAGTATATGTCTTTGTTTTCTTGTAGTTCACTAAACTTTCTAAAAATGATTATTCTACATTCTTTTTCTGACACTTCTAAATCTTCATATATTTAGGGTCAGTTAATTGGAACTTTATTAGTTTCCTTTGATAGTGTCACAGTTATCTGGTTTTTCATGATTCCTTGACTCTGTGTGTGTGTGTGTGTGAATATTTGTGCCTTTGAATAATATGAGTCCTATTTCAGAGTTTACAGGTATGCTTTGGCAGAGATAGTTCTTTACCAGTCAGTTCAGTTTTCTGTCTGTGTGTCTATATTGTACTGGGGCAGGTAGGCCTGCTATTATGGTCTATTTTGGGGGAAGTAACTATTCAAGCTCTCAGGATAAGGGAGGGAGGATGTGCTACTGGCTGAGAAAAGTTGGGTAGGATTGCTGTCCTGATTCCCTACCTATGTGAGGGTACAGGATGGGCTCCATGTCTACTTGAATTCTCTTTTCAGGCTTACTAGATAGTTAGGACTATGTACTATATTCAGCAGCAGATATAGCTATGAATTAGCTTCTTTTCCCTGACAGGGCAGCAGGATGGTACTCAGAGCCTATAGAATTTGTTGTTTGATGGTCCAAATCCGGCCTGAGTCCATACTGAATTTCTTGGTCAGGTGAGCCTAGCATTTTTGCTTTGCAGATGGTAGAAGCCACAGATTATGTTCTCTGCTAAAATGCCAATGCCCCTGGGGTGGTTGAGTGGGTTACATAGCTTTCTGTGTGTTCTGGTTAGTTTCCCTGGTTGGACAAGCTAAATGCTGTATTCAGCAATGAGAAGGGTTACAAAGTAGATTCCCTGCCTGGTTATAGAGGGAGAAGCACTTCTAAAACCAGTAAAGCTCTTAGTTTGTTGTTTTAGCTCAAGCTGACCTGCACCACAAATTCTCTGGCTAAACATGGCCCCTGGATTTGTTCTGCAAACTATTAGCTCTGTTTGCCCTTCTCTGCTCTCATGTCCCACAGGGCTATATACCTTTCAGGTATTCATACTAGTTCTTTTGGTCAAAAGGGGGCCAGAAGATGCTCTTCCCAGTGAGTGAGGCTGTGTCTCAGCTCCTTTGTTTAGGTGGGAGGGGAGGGGCTGCTCTAGGCTGTTTCCCAAATAGTCTCTCCAATTGTGAGGAGTCTGCAGCTATCCTCAGTCTGGGCCAAATTAATCCTTCTGTCTGTGTGTGTAGCATGAGGTGCCTCCATGCCAGTATTGGCTCTGTTCTGGGGGGCAATCCCCTCTTCTCCCTGCCTCTTGGCTGGAGTGCCATTGAGCTGTATACCTTCCAAGACTTGTCTTCAGCCCTTCTGGTCAGAAGGGACTGAAAGGCACTCTCCACAGAGGATGGGGCTGTGACTCAGCACCTTGCCTGGGTCTGGCTACCTTGGCTCTAGGGCCAACAAAATTTTCATTTAATCAGACAGATGAGCACCTCACCAAGTTTCTGGATCAGAGTAGTCCCCCTGACTTGGTTCTGCAGATGAGCATAGCTGCTGGTTGGGATTACTACTTACTTAGGCACTGCATGTTAAACTCTGCCAGGATCCATGTGCTGGTTGTTGCAAGTCTCCAACCCCCCCCACCCCCCCGCAGCCTCCCACCAGGGTCAGACTCCCAGTGGTGCAAGATCAAAGCAGGGGCTCCCCAGAAAGGGGATGGCTGGTTCCCATAAAGGGAAGGCTGGTTTTCCCTTCTGAGTTTTCTTTTCCCTCTGGAGGGATCCCAGTCTCAAGGGAGACCTCTCCAGGTGGTGCTGTGCTGCTTGGGGGAGGGGCCATGAGGCCAACAGGTAACCACTTTTCTCACCCTTCTAATGTGATCTGTGTGGTCCTGGGGTAGTGCTTCAGTCTCACTCTCCTGTTCCAGGATTCTCTCAGTGTTGTTTTGTTCTTGAAGAGATGATAATTGTTCTTGTGAGGGGGAGTGAGGTCAGGAACAGTCTATGTTATCCTCCTAGTGATATCACTTTCCTCATGTATAATTTTAAATTCTAATTATTTTTGTACTACTTACAATGATGTATTGTGTTTCTGTGCATGAAAAAGAATTTACTACTTTACCTTCAGGCAAGGGCAATATAGGAAGGCAGCCTTCTTTCTTAAGCATAAATTGCTGAAAGTCCATTTGGTCACAAATATGTCTTGTTTCACAATTATAAAATTGCATTTATGGCTTTGAAGGAAATACTGCTGTAATACGTGTATTTTTTTTTTTTTTTGGTTGTTTGGTAAATAACCAAAAAAAAAATACCAATGTCAGAAAAAATATGACCAATTTAGTTCAGTAAGAATTTTTGTGATTGGGTAAGTTTAGAAAATTTATGACAGAAGATAGGACCTACTTCCAAAGAGCAAGTTGAAAACAACAAATCATTCAGAATCAGAATTCAATTTTAAACATGTTTAAAAAGTTTTTATTTATCTAGTTTTAGGAAGATATTTAAAAATTACTCCATTTCTTAAGCACTAATAATAGATAATACTTTTCTTTCAGGTAAAGTTCTAAGCAATTAATGTCAATATATTTCAATATTTCAATAGCACCGTATATCTCTTTCCTACATCCTAGGAAACAAAGAACATAGTATGAAAACTTGCACAAGGTCATTTAAGTGATAGAGGGTAAAGTCAGAATTTGAACAGGCTTTGGAGTTTCCGTATTGCCTTCAACCAAGTTTTTTGAAAACCAATTTATAATTTTCTGTTTATATTGATAAAGTACTCTTTACTTTGCTTGAGTGTTCGAGATTAAAATTATTTGTATTTTTAAAGAATGCTTGATAGCCCAAATGAATTTTTATAGATGTAACTTCAGTAAATATAATAAAGTAAAATGAAGAATTTGAGGCAGTGTAGAGAAACACATTTTTGTACTTGGGGACTGGAAACACATTCTTTTAAAGAAGTCATTCTAGATTTTTTTTTTTAAGCTATTTTCCAATGTCACAATTCTGGTTCTAATGTCTGTCTAAATTCATTGACCAGACAGCCTTCTATTCCCCTCAGCTTCACTAAATTTTAGATCAGCTTCTTGATTATAAGGCCCAGACCTCTTTTTCTAGGAGCAATTACCTCAGAAAACTTTCACTTATAAATTCTTTCTCTGTCTCTTTGAAACATAAAATTTCTCCCCAACTATATAGCCCAAGAGTCCCTAGGAGCCCTCCCAGTGGAATGTAAACCTTAAGGAAGATAGGAGCCCTGCCTTCTGGTCTGTGAGAGCCTAGGAGCTTTACTTTGTTAAGAACCAATTAGCAAACATGATAGCCTCATCACTTTGACCAACATTCTCTAGTACTTTTCCATTAACCCACAGCTCTCCCTGGTGTTTAAAAACGAGAGTCTTTTGTTCCAGTGGAGTTGAGTTCTTTTCCTCTGCCCATTGCAGTCTTGCTCTCTATTGCAGTTGATTTGTATGAAGTCTCCCTTGCTGTTTTAAACAAGTGTCCAGTGCAATTTTTCTTCTATAACATCAGATATTCTTCTGTACCTCTGAAGTTCTTCTGGACCTCTGCCTAGATCCGTGTGCTGATTGTTGCAAGTTCCCATTCCCCCGCCACCCCGCTGCCCCACCCCCACCATGGTCAGACTCCCAGTGGTGCAAGATCAGAGTAGGGGCTCTGGAGGTGGTATGGAGGTGGACTTTCTGCAGACTGTGGAGGTAGACGGTTTATGAGAAAGATTTATATAAATTGTTGACTGTCCAGATTGGTTTTTTTTTCTTTATTCTTAGTTACTCTCATAGCAACTATCTGATAACTTTTCTTTGATGTGATTTAGCCAATGGAGACTCAGAAATAAATTGCAATGTCTAGCTACATGTAGCTTCCTTTGTGGAACATAGCAAATTAGGATATATTCTCAAAAAGAAGAAACATGATTCTTTTTAAAAAAAGATTTATTTATTTTCGACAGAGAGATAGAGAGAGCAGGACAAGCAGGAGGAGGGGCAGAGGGAGAAGCAGAGAGAGAGAATCCAAGCAGACTTCACAATGAGCACTGATCAGGACTCGATTTCAGGACCCTGATATCATGACCTGAGCTGAAATCAAGCACCAGACATTCAACCAACTGAACCACGCATGTGCGTCAGAAATATGATTTTTCAGTTCTGTAAAATTCAGCGGTTATTTATGTAAGCATTCATTCAGCTAATATTAATTGTGCAAGCACCAGGCACCTTTATAAGTGCTAGGCTTATACTGGAGGAGAAGCGAGACAAATTCCCTGACCTCAAGGCGCATGCCTTGTATCCAGATGTTGAATAACATCAACAAAACAAGACTTCCATCACATTGTTCAGGAGGGAGTAAAATAATAAACTAAACAGGATGTGTATTGTATCCTTGCACACTTGACATGTGTTGGTTGACATATACAAATACAATATGGTTTACCATTTCAATCAAGCACTGCCGTTGGTATTCTTTCTGGATATTCTCTTCATTTATGTTCTGCTTCCATCTTCTATAAAATGCCATGAACTGCTGGTATACACTTTGTCAGTTATGACTTTGGTTCTGTATTGACATAATTTGACCTATGCAAATCCTGAAGGCTGTTAAATGGAGGAGAATGCTGAGCACTTGAAGAGAGAGATAATCTCACATTTCAAGATACATACATGTACATGACATTGGGTGTAAAAAAAGAAAAATAACTGTATGGATCTAAGATAAAGGGATAGTTAGAATGTGTGCCAAAGTCAGATTTCTGACATATGATGTTCTACTGATAACATCATAATTAACTTTATTAATTATTAAAGAATGCTAGATTAATTAATTAATTAAGATTTAATGATTTAATATTTATTAATATTATTAATATTCAATAATATTATTATAATATATAGTGTAAATAATAATAAACATTTATTAATATTTATTAATTTAATAATTAATTAATTAATTTTATTAACATATAATGTATTATTAGCCCTAAGGGTACATATCTGTGAATCGCCAGGTTTACACACGTCACCGCACTCACCATAGCACATACACTCCCCAATGTCCATAACATAATTAAGGTTTTTAAAACATCCCTAGAGTTTTCTTTTTTAAATGTTTACCATCTTCACATCAGCATTGTATTTCTTTGAGTTCTTCTAGAATAACCAAATTCATCTAAATGCTACTGTATTTTTGAATTGTGATAAAATTATTTTGTCAAATCAGTAATGGTATTTATTTCCATTTCCATCCTAAAAGTAACACATCCTCATTACTGAACATATTACAAATCAAAAAGGTAATTTCTATTTGTGTATGTGTGTACCACATAATTTCTAAGTAACATCCCAGGGAACTCATTTTTGTGACTTGATAGCGTATTTTCAAAACTGTAGTATCTAGAATAAATGTATTCATCTATGAGTGTTAAATAATAAGAAAGTTGTGGAAAATTTATAAATATTGTATCCTCTTGTATTGACCTCTTTATCATTATGTAATGCCCTTCTTTGTCTTTTATTGCAGTCTTTGTTTTAAATTCTATTTTGTCTGATATAAGTATAGCTACACCAGCTTTGTTGTTGTTGTTGTTGTTGTTGTTGTTGTTGTTGTTTGGCTTCTGTGTGCATGTCATGTCTTTTTCCATCCCCTCACTTTCTGTTTGTGTTTCCTTGGATCTGAAATGAGCTTCTTATAAGCAACATATGGATGAGTCTTATTTATTTTTCCTTTCCGTACCTCTGTCTTTTAATTAGAGATTTTAGTCCATATATATTTAAACTAATTATGGATAGGTATGTAATTACTACAATTTTGTTTACTTATGTTTTGGCTGTTTTTATATCTTTTCTCTGTTTCTTTATTTTATCTTCCCTTGTGGTTTGGTAAGTTATTTTTTCCTTCCTTCCTTCCTTCTTTCCTTCTTTCCTTTTCTTTTCCTTCTTTCCTTCTTTCTTTTCCTTCCTTCCTTCCTTCCTCCCTCCCTTCCTTCCTTCCTTCCTTCTTTTAGTGTTACATTTAGCTTCCTTTGTCATTTCCTTTTATGTATCTACTATAATTTTCTACTATGTGGTTAGCAAGAAGTCCCCATAAAACATCATATGTAAAGCAGTGTGTTTTAAATTGATAGCATTTTAAGTTTGAGTGCATTCTAAAACTCGACATTTTCATTCTCCCTCCCACTGTGTGTTGTTTTTATGTCATATTTTACATCTTTTTATTTTGCATGTCTCTTAGCTAATTTTTGTAGTTAGAGTTAATTTCACTACTTTTGTCTTTTAACCTTCATATTGGATTTATAAGTGGTTAATCTACTACCTTTACTATATATTGCCATTTACTACTGAGATTGTTACTTTTCCATATGTCTTTGTGACTAGTTGCCTTTTCATTTCAGCTTAAATAAGTCCCTTTAACATTCTTGTAAGGCTAGTTTGAAGGTGATGAATTCCTTTAGTTTGTACTGTCTGGAAAACACTTTATCTCTCCATTACTTCTGAATGATACACTTGCCAGGTAGAGTATTCTTGGTTGGAAGTTTTTTCCTTTCAGCACTTTGAATAGATCATGCCACTCCCTTTGGGTTAGAGATGCTGCTGAAGGATCAGTTTAATAGTCTTCCCTTGTATGTAACCAGTTGTAACAAGGAGTCCCTTGTATGTAACCAGTTGTTTTTCTCTTGCTGCATTTTACTCTTCTCTCTGTATCTTCAACTTTTGATATTTTAATTATGATGTGTCTTGATGTGGTGAAAGGACAAGTGTGAACTAATTATTTTTCAGAAAGAATCTATTTCTGAGAGGAATTTTGTACAAAACAACTTTATTCTGCTATAAAATTTAAATTAAACCTTGTTACCAACAGGAAAGTTGTAGACTTCTGATTTTCATAGCCATTAACTCACCCAATGGATTATCTCAGGCTCCATAGCATTTAGCTGCTTTAATTTACTAATCAAACCTAAGGCATTTCCCTAGCAGTTTCCTTTCCCCTTTCACTAGGCACAGCAGCAGAGTAATTTATTCTAGCAGGATACTATATATTGCAAAGAAACACATCTGATAGAACTATGGCTGTTCTCTTCAGAAAACACACATACACATATGCACACACATGAAATCTCAATAAAATCATTACTCTATTTTCATAAAGGGTGATTTAAAATATGGTGAAACTTTTGCTTTGTGTCTTACCTATTTATTTATTGTTTGCTTGTGTTTTCTCTGTGTCTAGGTGTATCTGTGTATATGAGAAAAGTCATAGTTGAAAAGTTGGAATATATTGGGTTGTCCATTATGTATAAATTTTGAATCTGATTCACATAGAAGTTAACTTCTATAAGGAAAAGAAAACATTTGCCTAGCTAATTAAGTTAGAGTTGAAATTTTGGCATTTGTTCTTTTTTGAACTTTGGACACTATAAACCCATTGCTCTTCTTTCTTAGTCCACTTTACCAAGTAAACTCACCTTCCTGTGCATATATTCAAACTTTCTCTGAGCATCTAAGGAACTATGTATTCTGGCTTCATTTACTTTTGTCACTTTATCATTGGTTACTATATACAATATGGCCACCTGATTTCTGTCAAGCTTGACTTGTATTATTCTCATACCCTATTCTGATTTTGACTCCTGGGTTTTTGTATAGGGTACCTGACTCACCTGACAAGATGTCCCTTTTCTTCTCTTCATATTTGCTCTTATTCATACCTTAAAACCAAAGTCTCATCTCACTTTCTCAAATGCTTCTGAATCAGATTTAACTGATCCTCCAGACTTAGTTTTTTTGTACTGTGGAGTCTGCCTCTTCATTTTTCTTTATCATAGCCTATTTCATTCACTTATAAGTCATATCTAAATATCATTCTTTCCTAAGTAATCTTAACCATCTAAATTGTTTTGGAAAGCTAGATGGTATGTTTTTGTGCAACAAGTGAAACTTTTTTCTTTTTTTTACTTTTTGCCTTTTGCCTGAACTTGTATAACCGGTCAAGATTTTGATTGCTGGGACACCTGGGTGGCTAAGTTGGTTAAGCAGCTGCCTTGATCCGGTCATGATCCCAGGTCCTGGGATGGAGCTGCACATTGGACTTCCTGCTCAGCAGAGAGCCTGCTTCTCCCTCTCCCTCTGCCTGCTGCTCTGCCTACTTGTACTCTATCTCTGTGTCAAATAAATAAAACCTAAAAAAAAAAAAAAAGATTTTGATTGCTATAGGGAAATTTGTATTGGCATCCAGATTCTAAGAGCTTCATATTTGGTATGGATCCTAGTGATTTTATGCCTTTCCTCCTTAGACTAACAATAATTTTTTAAAGCCTAAAGTACAAGCACTGACATTTAGGGGGCTCCATGTCACTGTGGTCTAGCATGACGTTTTATCTAGATCAAACTAATTTATTTAAATGGCCAATATATCCATAAATATCAATGAAATGGTTTGTTTTTCCTTCTTAAGTTGGATAGCAATTTTACAGTGAGTATGATGTTCATATCTGTTTCTTTGAGATGATGACTCAAGACCCCCCTCTCAGGGGCTATGATTGATGTTAAATGTCATATGTGAGAGCACTGCCTGTGGCACAAACTATAACTAACAAGCTTACATGTAACATTTAGCTTCGAGGAAAGGGTAAGTAGGAGTCATGAGTGGAGAATCGTGGGAACCATCATTTTTAATCCTCTGTTATAAGTAGCTCAAAGAGATAATAATTCTCAACAATTCAAGGCACTTATTTTTTTCTAAATGGATAAATTAAAATGAAAATAAGTACTTGAAAGCTGCCTCTCTTATAACATATGTCAATGAAAAATATGGTGAGGAATGTACTGCTGTGTAGCTGTTAACTCTATGTAGTTTCAAAACATTTTCATCAACCTGGAAGGAAATCCTGGAGCCATTATATAGTCACTTTCTATTTTCCCTCTATAAGTGGCCTTGGCAACCACTAATCTGATTTTTGGTTTCTACGAATCATCTGTTCTGGATGTTTCATAGATATGGAATGATACAACATGTGACATTTTATGTCTGGCTTGTTTCACTTGGTATAACGTCTTGAAGTTTCCTCCATTTGGTAAAATATGTCACTGCTTCATTTTTTTTTTTTGTAGTTGAATGATATTCAGTTGGATGGCTATACCTTATTTGCTTTATCTGTGCATAAGTTGATGGACATTTTGGTTGTTTCTACTTTCTGGCTTTTGTGAGTAGCGCTGCTGTGAATGTTTGCTGCCAGATATTTGTTTTAATACTTCTTTATATTTCTTTTGGGTATAAACCTAGGCATGGAATTCCTAGGTCACATGGTACTTGTTTTTTGATTTATTGAAGAATTTAATAAATTCCACAGACACTGAAGCATTTTATATTCCCACTAGTTGTGTATGAAAGTTTTAACTTTACCACATCCTCACCAATATTTGCATATTTCCATTTTCTTTTAAAATTTTTTATATAGTCCTCTAGTGTAAGGGCAGTATATTTTTCTATGGGTTTTATTTGCATTTTCCTAATATTGACTAATGTAGACAATTTAGTCACATGCTGTTGGCCATTTATATATCCTCCTGTCTTTTTCTTTTAATAATTTTTCTTCTAAGATTTTGTTTTTAAGCAATCTTTACATGCAGTGTGGGGCTCAAATTTACAATCCCAAGATCAAGAGCTGTTTGTTCCACGGACTGAGCCAGCTAGCTGCCCCATCTTCCTGTTTTTAATATTCTAAAATTAGCCTACAATTTAACACCTTTAATCTATACATTAATTCAGTTTAGAGCCTTTCAAGGCTTATCTCTAGGCTAATGCTGCAATATGTAAAAAAAGTTTTTAAACTAATAATTTGGGCAAAGCACTATTATAATTTTATAAACTTCAATTCATCAAATTTGGCTAATTTTTATGTGCCATCTATTAATAATTTTGTGCCATTCAAATGACATGAAATAAAAAACATACCTTTCTGAAAACTATACATTCATTAAAATAAGATTCAAGTGTCTTACCATTTTTTCCTATTTTTTTTTCCAAAAACTTTTTACTAAGTTCAGTAAAATAGAGGATAGTTCAGTGCTGAGATGTTCTGAAAGGCAATCTTTTCTCTAAAGGTATTTAACGGTAGCACAATTTTATCTTTAGATTTTCCCACTCCCATTCTTCTTTCCTGTTCTCTTCCTCTCTTTTACATCTCTATTCTTTTAGTCAGAAACGGATCTGCCTACTTATTGAGATTAATATTCTGCCCAGAAAGGGGAGACAAATTGCCTCCTACTGTTCTGATGACTCTCTTTTCTGTCTTTAATTATATCTCTTAAATATCTTCTTTTTCACGCAAACCTCAACCAATTAGAGTCCGAGATAAGTCTGCTCCTATGATTACAAAGGTAGTAATGGAAATCGGACTCTTTCAGGTTATTTATATGACCCAAATTTGGTGGGCCACAAGTGAAAAGTGAGGGAATCCTAGCTTTGGAAATGGCTTTTTTAGGGACACCTGGGTGGCTCAGTCTGTTAAGGGTCTGCCTTTGGGGCAGAGTCCTGGGGACCAAGTCCTACCTCAGGCTCCCTGCTCAGCCAGGAACATGCTTCTCCCTCTGCCTGCTCCCCCTGCTTATGCTCCTGCTCCCTCTCTCTCTCTCTATGACAGATAAATAAGCAAATAAAATATTAAAAAAAAAAAAAA
>NW_019154238.1:19768-24235 GCF_002288905.1 Enhydra lutris kenyoni
CTCTATGACAGATAAATAAGCAAATAAAATATTAAAAAAAAAAAAAAGGAAATGGCCTTTTACATGTGTGGGGGTGTTGAAGGCAGTGGTGGGGTGGTGGGCTTTGCTCTATCCACACTGATCTCCTGCAGGGTTCTCTTGAGACAAAAAGGAGCCACTAAATTCTACTTTTACTGCTGGTTCTGGCTATTCTTTCTTTTCACTTTCATACTAAAATGGCTTGTAGGTATACACCACTTTTCCAAAGAAGAATGTGATAAAGTTGGCTATTGTTACGATGGAAAGTTAAAATAAATTGTTCCCAAATGATTTCTCTCTCTCTCCCATGGCTCCATTTGGTAATCATAATAGAGTGGATTTACCACAAGTAATAGTGCATATTTACTGAATGTAATATCCCCATATACTTTAAAAGATGAAGCAAATTTCATTTGCAATACCTGAAACTTTCTATTATACAAGAAGTCTTATAGATAATTAATGCAGTTAATTAACTGTGGATGTAATTGGCTACTTTAGAGAGCAATTAGCCACTTCACTGTTATATGAGATCAGAAAAGACAAAACACATACAAATTAGAGGTCAGTCTTTGTAATTATTCGAGGTTACTGTAAGAGAACTCTTGTCTATACTGGACATTTAAGATGACCTTGCATCAATGCAGGCAGATTAGAGATAACTATTTTGATACTTCTGAAAAATACTACTTTCAACTTATCCACTCAATTTGTTTAAAACTTTGAGGCAACCTTAATAACATCAAGCAAATCTAAAGATGTTAGGCAACGCTAAATGATGTTAAAAACAAGTTGTTCAAAAAATTATGGTGTTCATTAGCGTTACTTCCAGAGAATAGGAATTTAGGGAATTTTACCTTCTATTTTATTTGATAGGGACAATTTTTTTTAAAAAGATACCAATGCTTGAAGAACATTAATTAACTTTGAAAACAAGTTGGTAAATATACAAAGAATTGGTCACTATTCAAAGTTCAAAAATTCTTCTTTTCATTAGCTACAGAAACAAATCATTAGGGAAGAAATCCCTAATGGGCATTAACTCTGACAGATGGTCCTACACTCAACTTAATACTTACCATTTCCTTGCTTGGAAAGTTGCTGTCTTTTAGAATTAGTTTCCAAATTGTGACTCACTTGCAGTTTACTGGAAAAGACAAAGTGTGGTAGAGTTCATTAGGGAAATGGAAGAACAATACATCTGATTATTTTTGGCATGTGATCCACCCTTTAGATGATCTCCAAACAAAAGAATTGTGTATGCCATGATAAAAGCGTATTAAAACAGAGTCAATTAGTATATTCCCCAAGGTCTTTTTTATAATTGGGTCCTTGGGGAAAATCAATCCAAGTTTTGTATCAGGACCTTTAGCAAAGCCTCCCGAATGTGCTTCCAAGAGTGGGTGTGATGAAGACCATTCTCTTTGGTGGGAGGCCAACCAAACCAGGAACATCAATAGACTGAAATGTTTTTGCCTGTGGATGTGAGGAATGTTCCAAACAATGACAAGTTTCGCGCACGTTTACTTCTTTCTGCTTCCTGCTGAACCACATCACCTTCCATAAAGCAATGCTGTCCTAAAGGACAAATCCATCAGAAAGGACACTGGAATGTAAAGGGCTTGTTATACTAGCCCATGTTTTCATTCATTCATTCAACAGGCATTTCTCAGCAATTGCAACAGGTTAGAAATACTATTAGAATTAATAAATCATGATGTTTCCTCAAGGGTCTTGCAGTCCAGTAAAGGGATGGAATCAAATAAGAACATCAGTATTATAGTTTCTAATAAAGGTGTATGTCAAGGGTGCTATAATTGGGTATAAGGGAGGGAGAGGACTTATTTAATTTATGTATTTTTTTTTGCAAATGATAGGAAAATCTTAAAGGGAAGTGACAAGAATATATGTATTCATTAGTTCAACGGCTATTCATAGGTTGTCTAGTACTTTCCAGGATAGAGATAAAACAAGAAGCAAGGCACAGTCCCTGTCCTTTGGAAGATGCTAGCATTTTTAAAGGTGGATAGTTAATCACCAGAAGACAAGGGGGATAAAACGGTGTCCCAGGTGGAAATACAGAGGCAGTACAGTGTACTTTCCATACCCATCTGCCACTTGTGTCTTAAGCGGCTAGAACTCCTTCCACCCCACCTGCACTTAAATAATACTTAATATTTCAGTTCATTTTTTTTTCCTATAGAGAAAGACTGGTTTGTGAGTGGAGGACATAAAAACTTAAGAAATCAATTTATGGTCTGATAATCAGTCTAAGGTTTTGCCTAAGTAGTGATAAGTTGAGCTAGATTTTTAACTGAGTGATACAGAGCAGAATCATCTGTTGGTTTTGGAGCTAGGAGGCAACTGGAAGGAAATCATGCTGAGAACCTGTAAAGAATGGGGCAGACTGGGGCCCCTGGGTGGCTCAGTGGGTTAAGCCTCTGCCTTTGGCTCAGGTCATGATCCTCGGGTCTTGGGATCGAGCCCTGCATCGGGCTCTCTGTTCAGTGGGGAGCCTGCTTCCCATTCTCTCTTTGCCTGCCTCTTTGCCTACTTGTGATCTCTCTCTCTCTGTCAAATAAATAAATAAAATCTTAAAAAAAAAAAGAATGGGGTAGACTTAGGGACACACAGATTAGACACCACTCATTAACTAACAACTTCATAGAGACTTTCTAATTCAGAATTTCACTCCCTATGGCCTGAATTGTACTTCTAACCCACATCACAATCTATGAGTTATTCATATGTTTATCACTGGGATCCCTTGCCTTTTTAGGCTCTCGATGTTTTGGGTGGCTTTTTGTTGCTCATATCCAAGATGGATACAACATGGGATGTTGGAGGGTGTCTAGATAGTTTTGTAAAACTTGAAAGTAGAATACAGTAGAGAAGAGTCTGGAAAGCAAGACAGGGCCATAACATAGACAGTTTTGTAGCTATGATGCAAGTTTGAGTTTTATAACAGAAAAAATTGAAATCACTGCAGTCCTCCAAGCAAGAGAGTGACATGATCAGATTACATTGTATGAAAGTCAGTTGGGTGCTTTGAAGGGTTTTTAAATGAAGGCAGAGGGGCTCCCTTAGAAGACTATGAGAATGACTTTAGTATGGGACGTTAAGTGTCTGTAGTAAGGTAGTAGTTATGGGAATGGAAAGAAAAAATTTCATTTAAGACATGTCAAAGTTGTGGAACTTATGTGAATTGGACACTGATTCTGTGAAAGAGAAGAGTGAAAGGTTACTTTAATGACAAATGAATGCCAGTATTTGATCCATAAAGGGAATCCCGGAAGTAGTGTTATATTTGAAGGGGTGGGAAAAAAAAGGACAATTGCAGTGATGTTCAGATTGAGGTGTTCCTTCAGTGAGGAATCAGAGAGAAAGTGGGGTAAAAATAATTTGTGTTTAAACATGGCTTACAGGGCCCCTGGGTGGCTCAGTTGCTTAAGTGCCTTCGGTTCAGGTCATGATCCCAGGATGCCCCCCTGCTTGTGTGTTGTTGTTGTTGTTGTTGTTCTTTTCACTTTCTCTTCTGCTCTCTGTCAAAAATGTTTTAAAAAATAAAAATAAAGATGGCTTACGGTGTCAACAGAGAGCGGAATCAAATACGGGGGGTAGAGTCAGAAAGTAAAACTGGATGATAAGCACTTAAGATCACTTATTAAATTACCCCTTTACTTAATTAATTTTGTCCTAAAAATTGTAGTTGCTGCCATTTTGGGAACCAGGGAACAAATTCACATGTGTTATTTAATTTTTCCCAATAACCATTCCCTGATGCAGCTATTAATAATATTCGGTCTTTACAAATGGCGTAATTTGGACATAGAAAGTTTAAATAATACACTCAAGATGATGGTAAATAAATATCTAAGCCCCCAAGGCCACTTGTCTAATTCCATAGCCCATACAGTTAATGGTAGCATTGCACCTGGCCTTCCAATACAAAATTCCAGATGAACCAGGGAAGGCACAACTGTCCACCAGATCCACCCTCGCCCACCAAGAGCACCAAGAGCACTTCGGTCACACCCTAGACAAACTCCCTTGTGACTCCATGGCCTGAGTAAAGGCAGTGGGCCAAGAAGAAGGTGCCACAGCAGAAAAGCAGATTCAAGAGCAGAGACCTAATGGTGAGATCTTTCTCCTCTTCAGTCTGCAACCAGTGCTCCTTAGTATTAGCCCAAGCAGCCTGCACTTGGGGGGATCCTGGTGGCTGGTTCTATGCCGTGGTATCACTTAAGGCAGGTGGGGAGACAGACTTTGCATGAAATGCTATTTAATTCTGTATGAGAATTATTTATTTTTGATGGATGAGAGCAGAGGAGGCAGACTTGAGACCTGCCCTCTTTGTTGTTTTTTGTTTCTTTGCTTGTTTTTTTTTTTTTACTAAGTAAGACCAGTTTCTTTTTGTCTCAAAGAGTAGATAAATCACCTTTTTAAAAA
>NW_019154238.1:24611-38749 GCF_002288905.1 Enhydra lutris kenyoni
AACTGTATAAATAACTATGTGTGTCTGTTTGGATTTAAATTTGTTAAAGTTAAGTGCAATAATTAATTAATTTCCTTACTTATAGAAGGAATCAAAGAAATAGAAAACAGATTTAAAAAAAACAGCCTCAAGGAGACGAGGGTTGTCCCTATTTAAAAAATTGCTTAATTAGCCCTATTTTATGCATGGGAGATTACATATTAAATACTTATTATCTAGTTTTACATAAAATTCTTCATATAATTATTTCCAATTTTTAACACTTAAAAATATGTTTCTGTTTGTAGTGATTTTTCTTCTGTTAGCTAAGACAAATAGGCTTTTAAACAGTGCAACACCTGTGATCATTCACCCATCTATTCACCCACTCTAGAAATTTCTTCATATATATATATATATATATATACATATATATATATATAACTTCATAAGTGTGAGAAAAAAATAAAATAATAAAATAAAAAATGATGGTAATAAGTCATTTTCTATTATTTGAATACTTTTATTTATTGTTTAAAAGATTTTCTGTATTTATTTGAGAGAGAGAAAGAAAGCACAGAGGGAGAGTGAGAGGGAAAAGCAGACTTCCCGGTGAGCAGAGAGCTCGATGTGGGACCTGATCCCAGGATCCCGAGATCATGACCCGAGCCGAAGGCAGACACTCAACTGACTGAGCCCCCCAAACACCCCTGAATACTTTTAGATCCAGTAACTCCTCTTTTAAACCAGAAGAGATGTGTCTCCAAAAGCATTATAGGTAGATATCAAATGATCTATCATGTTAAATGTCTAAATAATGTACATAATAGTTTATTATGTATTTATATGTATTCCTCATCAATTAATGAAGTCTTTCTTATATACATGTATATTATTATATCCATATATAAACAAAGAAAATGTTGCAAAATTATTATTATTTTTTTAAAAAAGATGACATAAACCAAAAAACTTGTAGATCCTAGGACATTTCAACAGGTCCAATATGTAAAATTGGGGGGGGGTGTTGCTTTTTATTTTATTTTATATTTTATTCATTTTATTTTTCTTAATAAAATTGTTTGTTGTAATATAAACTCAAAACTTCAGTTTCCCAAAGTGAAACAATTTGTGTTATTTGATATTTGTACTCACCTGGACTCTTTCACTCTGTGTCTATTAATAAGTTCAATAGATGTTGTTAAAAATACCAGCTATTGGGGCACCTGGGTGGCTCAGTGGGTTAAGCCTCTGCCTTCGGCTCAGGTCATGATCTCAGTGTCCTGGGATCGAGCCCCACATCAGGCTCTCTGCTTAGCAGGGAGCCTGCTTCCCTTCCTCTCTCTCTGCCTGCCTCTCTGCCTACTTGTGATCTCTGTCTGCCAAATAAATAAATAAAATCTTAAAAAAAAAAAAAAAAACAGCTATTGGGCACCTGGGTGGCTCATTTGGTTAAACAGCTGCCTTCAGCTCAGGTCATGATCCCAGAGTACCAGATCGAATCCTGCATTGGACTCCCAGCTCCATGGGGGGTCTCCTTCTCCCACTGACATTCTCCCCTCTCATGCTCTCTTGCACTCTCTCTCTCTCAAATAAAACAAAACAAAACAAAACAAAAAAAACACAAACAAACCAGCTCTTCATGAGATCCTTTCAATTTCTCTCACTGCTTTCCAAATATCCTACTTTAATAACCATTATATTCAATTTTTCATTCAAGAGCTCAAACTGGTGTTTGATTTTACCATATATAAATAATATGAAACTTACTAGATATTTAAATAACTGATTTGTCAACCTGTAGGTTAAAATTATAGGATGAGTTTGTCTAATAAATTTGGCCACTTAACTGTTGAATATTAAGTTATTGGGATTCATATCTATTTTCAATGCTTTATTATTATTTCTGGTGCAGATATAAATTTGTCTGAACTCTTGTTACTGCTACTGCTTTCAGTTTCTTCTCACTATCCTTGAAAGAACGTAAGAATTTTAGTGTCGTTTTCTGTAATTAGATAAATATTTTACAAAAATCTATGAAACTGACTTCTGAATTATTGAAATTTCTTGATACTGCAGGAACTGAGTGTCCTGTTTCTGAATAAAATACAGTTTCTTTGAAATAAGCTGGATATGATATCAGTGAGGTGAAACATAGATTTTAAAATGTAGGCTTCCCATTATAATTGCTATTTAATTCCTTCTTAGGACAAGGAAAATACATTGTTTGTGACTGGAGATCTTGCTGAATTGGTCTCAACCAAAAGGTCATCTGTAAGATGAAAGAAGACAAGGAATGTCCCATATTCAGGACAAAGAAGTACACTGTTATAAATAATGAATGGTTCTTTTGAGTGGTTAGTCTTTGTTGAATGTCAGCACTAATATTACTAAGCAAGTAGAGTTTTCTTTTTTTAGCAATGCTTTTGTCCTTGACTTAAAAGAATAGGCATTTACTGGCATTTTGTTTAGACTTTTCATTTTGGCTTTTAGGTAACTCGACAACTTTGTTGACTCATAAAGTTGGAGGGGACCCAAAAAAGCTATGGTTTTACTAAGACATACTAGTTATCCAATTGGTGCTTGGTCTAAAATTGTACATTCTGTGCAAGCAGTGCAAGTTCAAGTTAGCTTTTCTTTCTCGTGGTAGATGGGTATGAATGTATCTGTGATATTCATTATGTATGTGTGTGTATACTTTTTGAATTTATATATATATGTGTATATATATATATATATATAATGTATATACTTTTTAAAATTGACATGTAATGTTATTATTTGCCCCAGGGGTACAGGTCTGTGAATCGTCAGGCTTACACACTTCACAGCACTCACCATAACAAAACATATATACTTTTTGAGTTGAAATAAAATCCCCTGTATGCCCTAAGAGATGTGCCTTGATAAGCATTACAGATATAGATAGCAAATGATGCTTCATGTTAAATATATAACTAATATAAATAGAATTATTTAAATTTTTTGGTATATTTAAAATATACATATAAATTTAAAATTATTTAAATTTGTATGTAATCATAATATTGTAAGCATGTTACAGACTATTTATGCATGTGTATGTATATATATATATGTCTTATATGCATACTGTATGTATCACCACACACCCACATATTTATACAGAGAGAGGGAAGGAAACAGAGTCAGCCTCTTTGTGTAATGGTATCTGTAATAATGTCAGAAGCTTTGAGGAGATATTTTCCATCATGTGGAATGGGGTGCAGCAGAAGCCAGTCTGCAGGAAGAAATACAATAGAAGGAGATGTGTGATGGAGCAGAAGTAAGACTCTTGCTCTTGTGTCTCCAGCAGCATTTAGATTGACATTTGTGCAGTCCGGAGCCTCTGCTACCTTCCCTGCCATGCCTGAGAGTCATTACGTTCTGAGAAGGTAGTCTTGTAACCTTTCAACAGACCTTTTCTTTTTTGTACGAGCTCTCTCTACATAAAATCAAAGAGTCCTAGCTAACAGATTTGGGAAGAAAAACATTGCGTAAAGGACAAATAACCAGTTTTTCTTAAGATGCTTTATCTGTTTACCTGCTTCAGAATGCTGCTGCAAAAGAAAATAAAGTGCATTTTGGGTCCAGGGAAAAAGGCTGTATGTGCTCAGCTTTGCGTGACATTTAAAGATGTCTGACTTCTGTGAAAATGTTTTCATCAAAGCCGCTTCTAATGAGCCACAGAGATAACTAACTGTTGGGGATCATTGCTCTCTGATAGGCTCAGTAAAATCTATGGCATTGTCTTTTCCGTAGGTTTACGGCCAGAGTACGTCTCTGTAGTAAGAGGATTTGTTACCCGTTTTTCTGCTTAATCGGCTTTTCTCCAAAAATGGAAAGAACATTTTGGAAACTTCGCTTTGACAGAGATAGAGATAGAACACAAGAGCTTTTTAAACTAGATATTAATGTTTATGTATAAATAGCCATGTGAAAAACGCCCTGACCAAAATTATTAAGAAATTAAGATCTTGATGGATGTCTGGGTGGCTCGGCCTCTGCCTTCAGCTCAGGTCATGATCCTAGTGTCCTGGGATCAAGGCCCACATAGGGCTCCTGATCAGTGGGGAGCCTGCTTCTCCCTCTCCCTCTCCTACTTCTCCTGCTTGTGCTCTCTCTCTTTCTCTCACTCTGACAAATAAATAAACTCTAAAAAGAGAGAGAGAGAGAGAGAAAAAAAGAGAAATTAAGACCATGGTAAGAGGGGCGCCTGGGTGGCTCAGTGGGTTAAAGCCTCTGCCTTTGGCTCAGGTCATGATCTCAGGGTCCTGGGATCCAGCCCCGCATCGGGCTCTCTGCTCAGTGGGGAGCCTGCTACACACACAGCCCCCCACCCCACCCACCGCCTGCCTCTCTGCCTGCTTGTGATTTCTCTCTCTGTCAAATAAATAAATAGAATCTTTAAAAAAAAGATATCCTCTAAAGCCCCTTAACAACAAAAAAATGTTGGTTTCATTACAAATCATTTAGATCTAGCTGGGGAAAGAGTGGTTAGAAAGTGATCTGAGTGAACTAGAAAAAGCTTCCCTCATTTTCAGTGACCATATAATGTAAATACGATGTGTGTTTCTAGTATAATTTTTAGTTAATGTCCCCTTTCCAGCCCTTTCTACCCAAGCACAGCACAACTGGTGAATATGTAGAAACAAGCTGACTCTTCTTTCTTTTTACAACTGAAGCTATCTGTTTCATTTTTTTTTAAACCAATTGACAGACAATTTAATTCAACAATAATTATCAGGCACTTAGTATGTGCCAAGAATTGCTCTTGGCACTGGAAACATAGAATGGAGTAAGACCGGTAATTTTCCAGAAAAGATAGACACATAGACTGGTAATCATAATAGTTGCAAGAGCTCTTCCCAAGTCGCATGACAAGGTCCTAACAGAATACAAAGTAGAGAAATTTAACTGAGGCTCCAGGTTCATATGCAGCTTTCTGGAGGAAGTAGCAATTAATGGGGGGAGGGGTTGGTTAAATGGGCAAGGAAAGAACATTTTATACAATCCAAATAGCACACCAAAAGCCAAGTCACAAAAGAGACTATTCCTGGAACCACAAGTAATTTTGTGTGGTTGGAAGACAGGGTATCTCTATGGCAAGGAGGAGAAATGAGACTAAGAAGACAGTTTGAAGTGTCTTGTGAATTCTTGGTTTAATCCCAAAGGCTTGAGGAGCCATTAAAAGGTTTTATGTTGTGGGAAGATGTGATAGCATTGGAATTTCTAGGCAAGATATTTTTTGTTATTGAAGTATAAAAACTAGACACAGAAGTATATGTACCAAAAGATCATAACCCAGTAAATTACTTCAAATTATTTAAATTATTTTTTTTCAAGATTTTATTTATTTGACAGACAGAGATCACAAGTAGGCAGGCAGAGAGAGAGGAGGAAGCAGGCTCTCCGTGGAGCAGAGAGCCCGATGTGGGGCTCGATCCCAGGACCCCAGGATCATGACCCGAGCGGCTCAGTGAGTAAATTACTTCAAAGTGAACTTTACACAGGTCAAGACATTAAAATATTAGCTGAAAATTAGAACCTCTTCTTATTTTCCTTTATAACCTTACCCCGTCCCCCCCACCCCAAGGTAACCACTACTTTAACTTCAAATGCTATACATTTTTTTTCTAAAGATTTTATTTATTTATTTGACACAGAGAGAGAGAGAGATCACAAGTAGGCAGAGAGGCAGGCAGAGAGAGAGAGGGAAGCAGGTTCCCTGCTGAGCAAAGAGCCCAGTGCGAGGCTCAATCCCAGGACCCTGAGATCATGACCTGAGCCAAAGGCAGAGGCTTAACCCACTGAGCCACCCAGGTGCCCCAAATGCTGTACATTTTAAAAATGTTATACAAATGGGATCATCCAAGTATTCATCTTCCTCTGTGATTTTTTTTTTTTCACTCAAAATTTCCTTTTCTTCTTAGATTTATACAATTGGTATGGTAGCTGTTGTTCATTAATTTTATTTCTGTTTAGTATTCTATTATATAGTGACACTCCATACTATACCACAGTTTATATAACCTTTCAACTCTTGATAAACATTAAGCATTTTTCTAATCTGGAGCTAATATAGAATACTGCTGTGAACATTATTGGACATAACTTCTGAGTCATGTAAATCTATTTCTGTTTGTTACAAATCTAGAAGTGGGGCTGTTGTATGAACTGTATGTTCAAAGTCAGTGTATTATGTCAAACAGATTTTAAAGTGATTGTCCCTATTTACATTTGTACTTTAATTAACTGTGGATGAGCTTCCAGTTGTTCAGCAACTTTGCCATTATCTAATATTGTCTGGTGTATGTATTTACATTTCAACCTTGTTGATGGGTTATACAGTGGTATCCTGTAAGTTTCAATCTGTAGTTCCTTGAGCAATATCAAAGTTTTGGTTTGTTTTTTTTTCCCATTTGGCTCCCTTCTTTTATAAAGTGCTGGTTCAAATTTCTTACCTACTTAAAGAATTGCCTTTTTAGTTAATGAAAGGTCTTTATTATTTCTTTAATATGAGAATCACTGTCAGTTATATGTCTTGCAAATACAATCTCCCATTTGGGGCTTGCTTTTTCATTCTTTCTGTGTATTTTTTGATAAAACGAGTTATGAATATTAATGGTTTTATTTATGTTTTCTTGGTGTCAGATCATTTTTTTTTCTGCTTAATGGACCATCCCATGCCACAAAGTCATACTTATATTTACTCTGGAATTTTTATTTTTATTTATTTATTTATTTTTGGCATTTTTATTTTTAACTTTTTGCATATAGAGCATCCACTTGGGGTTGATAATTGTGTATGTTGTCTAGTAGGAATTATACTTTTTGTTATTAGCTTATTCAGTCCATTTGTTAGTTAATTTATCAAGCATCATTATAAAAAAGACTTCTTGTTCATCACTGTTCTGTAGTGCAGAATTTTGTCAAAATCAGGGCTCCATTCCTATGTGGTTGTAGTTCTGGACAATTTTAGTTTCATTGGCTTGCTTATCTCTCCTTGCACCAATACACACTGTGTCAGTTACTGTAGTTTTATAACAATTCTTGGTATGTTAAGTTTTTCCATACTTTGTTTCTGGCAATTTTTGGCCCTTTATATATCTGTGTTAATTTTAGAATCAGCTTGCCAATTTCCACAACAATGCTACTTGGGTTTTTATTGGGATAACATTGAATCTATACATCAATTTGGACAGACTTCCAATCCCTGGACATGGAATTTTCATTTTTTTACTAAGATATTCTTTATTTTTCTCAACTAAGTTTTACATTTTCCTAGTGCAAGGGGTTTTGCATATGTTTTGTCAGATCTACTCTTTAGTATTTTCATTTTTTGATGCTATTATAAATGCTATCTTTTTTTTTTAAGATTTATTTTATGTTTACACAGAGAGAGAGAGAATCTTCAAGCAGATTCTCCACTGAACCAGGAGCTGGTAGGGGGCTCAATCCCATGACCCATGAGATCATGACCTGAGCTGAAACCAAGAGTCAGACACTTAACCGACTGAGCCACCCAGACACCCCACAAATGGTATTACTTTTAAAGATTTATTTCCTAAGAATTTGTTCTGACATAGAAAAATGTACTTATTATTTATATTGATTTTTATATTTAGAAAGTTTAATTAGCTCCCCAATTTTAATAATTTACGTATAGCTAGATTTTGGATTTTCTTTTGAATTTAATTTAATTTATTTATTTGAGAGAGAGTGAAAGAGTACACACAGAGTGAGAGGGAGGGGAAGAAATAGAGTCCTGGCTGAGCAGAGAGCCTGACATGGGGCTGGATCCCAGGACCCTGAGATTATGACCTGAGCTGAAAACAGATGCTTAACCAACGGAGGTACCCAGGCACCCCTAGATTTTGGATTTTCTACATGTCCTCCTCAAATAATGACTATGCTGTATATTTCCCTGTAAGCCTAGATTTTGCTATATACCAGAAATTATTTAATGCCATCTTCCCAGTGTCATTCGGTCCAAACTGTTTTGTGATTTCCATTTTGGTTTTTTCTTTCACTAATGGACTATTGGGTAGTTGACAACTCAGTACTTGGTGTGAATAATATATGGCTATTTTCCATTACTTATTGCTATCGATTTGTAGCTGAATTATCCTGCAGTAAGAGAACATGGTCTATATAATTTTATATATGTGAAACTTTTGAAACTTGCTTTATGGCTCATAATTTTTGATGTATGATATCCTTCCCTTGACCAGTTTTTCTCCATTAGCCTTTCTAATCAGTGTAAGCTAGCTCTCCATTTCATTCCAGTCTACTTAGTTTTGACACAACACCATGTCCATTTGTTTCTGGTATTTACCACAATTTAGCATGTGTGTGTGTATGTGTGTGTTTTATGATTTCACGGATTATGCCCATTTCTTTCAGTTCTTCTTCCTGGGCCAATCATAAGGCATCAAATATATGTAGGCGTTGAAACGATATTGGATGCATGAATGAATCTATGTATTGGTAGTGGTTGAATCTGCAGGTAGAGGTGGGACAGGTTAGGTAGAGTATGTGGCTGCACCGAGAGAGGAATGACTTGAGGGTTAAAAGTAAATTAGGCCAGGAGCATGGCATGTTTGCTAAAGGAGAAGAGAATGTCACAAGGCAGCAATCAATAACCAACTGTCAAAGTTACAGAGAGGTCAAGAATCCTAAGAGCTAAAGTATGTCTGTTTGATGTAGGAGGGATATACAGATAACAAGGGTATAAAACAGATGAAGTGATGGAGATGTTGGGCTTCAGCAGATTTTAAATGGTTGTGATATAGCTTATCCGGATACTTTCTAAAAAACGAATGGTTATCATTAAAAGAACCCTTTCTTTCCACTTCGTCTACCATATGTAGACATTGATGACATTTTATGACACGGAGAAAATTTGGCTTAACTTTTCATTTTTGGCAAAGGTAAGGATGGAGGCCTGACATCGTGGAGCCAAAACAGAGCTTTATGCCTTAGTTTCATTCCATTCTGTTTCCTCTGATGCCACTTGTTGTATGTAAGTCACCTGCTCCCAGAGGAAATCACAATGTCAGAGGAGCAGCCAAGGGCAAGGTTAGCCTCACCAAACAGAGCTGGTAGTTTGCTGGGGACACCATTTACTCTGTTGGCTAGTGTGGTGTCTGAATTTTCTTACATTATTAGTTAAGGTCTCTCGTAACAGCAGGTGACCTTGGAGGGGTTGCATGTGAAATTCGATAAGGTTCAGTTTATCTGAATACTAGCGGTTGACAAAATAAGGTGGCCAATTCAGGAAATAACCTGCAAATTGAATGAGGAGATAAAAAGTATATGTTGTGATGTCCCACCAGGCCAAAAAAAAAGGAAAATGGGAAAGAATATGGTAACCAGGTGGCAACACAGTGGTTCTGAGTCCTTATGTTTATTTTTCAAAAGGGAAGCTCCAAATTTCAGTTGCCTGAGAACTCAGGCAAGTAAGGGACAGACCTGGGATCAGAGCATTCATGAGTCCATCTCCAGAGATTGTCTCTTATCCTTGGCATCATATGGCAGATGAGGAAGCTCAGGCTTGGAGAGATTTTCATTACCTAAACATGGAAAGTGACAACCAGATAAACCTGGATTTGTGCCCAAGGTTGTCTCTTTCTATGGTGTGCCTCCTTCCTCCTCCATCTGCTTGGAGAAACTGTGTGTTTACACTCTCATTCTTGGGGGTTCCTAATTCGAATGAATGTCTGGAAAGCTTAGGGAAATTGTGGGAGGACACCTGTTTCCTTGTACTCAACTCAGCTTTCCCAAATGTACTTGACCACATCATGACTCTTTCACTTGTAAAATCTATTAACTTTTTGTCAATTTCGTATGCTGTGGAATGTGTTGTGAAATGGTGCTTCATGGCAGATGGTTTCACAATTGACCAAAGGGTGTTTAATGAAGCAACAAAGACAAATTTCACCCAGCCTTTCCATAAAAGCTACTAAAGCTGATGGTTGAATATGCACTTCTTTTACTTTGGGGGTAAGAATTCTTCTTAGACGTTCCCCACTTTGTTTGATTGAAGCCATCTACTCCTGAGGCTATGAGCGTAATGAATGGTTATGATTAAAAAGTATGATTAATCATACTTTTTAAAGAATATTTTAAAGGATGAGAGGAGGAAGACTATGAAACTATTTTGGTATTTGAAATTCCTGTGTACGGACTGGGAAGAGCTAGGAGGGCTGGGGCTGAGATTAGCATTCCACTCTCCTTCTTGGCTTGGGTGTCAAGGGGAATTTTGTAGCATTGTGCACAATCTTTAACAGCCAATGAGACTTTGTTGGAAAAAATTTTGCAATGGGATGAGAGGGATTTGACTTTTAAAAACAGATGATCAGGGGAATTTGACTGTTGTTGTGGGAAAGTGTTGTTATTTCCAGAGTCCCTGCAAATCATCTGCTCCTTAAATTACCTAAAACCAATTTAAATGCAATCAGATAATGTGATGAAGTGGTTGGTGAGCTGTGGCTAACTCCTACTTAAATCCAATTGAGTTTTGAATGTGATCTGGGTGCGGGATTGTGCAGCTTTGTGAAAATGGGAGAGGCAGCATATTCTTACAAAATTTTTACCTAAAATGGTTTAGGAAAATTGTGCATGACGTTAGGATTAACTGCGTTTAAGAAAGGCAAGCAGTAAGGGTATTCTGTGTAGGTTAGCAAGAGCAGCAGAGGTTTAAAGTTTATAGTAGCTGGTCTAAGCAGCTTAGTAGTTAAAATCGTCTGCGTAATTATTGAATCCCCACGGAGTACTCAGAGTATGGATTTGTATCCAGCCATGGTAGGATTTGCCTAAAAGGGTTTAGCCTAAATACCATTAAGCATATTTTACTTTTCCTACTTTTTTTCTTCTGGTGTGTATGTTTGCATGTTCCATTATATAAATGTTAAAATTCATCTGATGAATCATTTTTGAGGGAGTCAAATCCCTAATTACATTTTATAGGGGAAAATAAAAACTTTATATTGAGAGTGTTACTGAAAATATTCCCAAGGATAAAATGGTTGCAGCAGAGCAAGATAAAAGGAATGAAGTTTTGTTTCCATTTATGACTAATGGGTTTTCTGTGGTTTTTCTATATAAAGATTTGTTTTCCAAGGCTAAGAATTCATAAAGAAGCAAAAAAAACCAGCAAACAGGAAGTTTAGAATTTTAAAAATTACTTTTCCAGAGAGTATGATTGGGGGAGGTGGTATTATAGAAAATGGGGTGGCTAGAATTTACGGCGAGCCCGATTGACACAGAGCTTGACAAATGAAAAAGAAGATTTGCAATAGTTAGAGTTTGAGATTTGGAGTTGAGGGTTTCATAGTTGAACCGAGAGTAGGTAAAGAAGTGGATATATTTGGTTTGTTTTTCCATTGTCCCTAGCACATTCCGTAGGCATCAGAGTGGCTCATGAATGATGTGTGCACCAGAGTATGATTGGGAAAGTGAACATGTGTATTTAAACTGTCATACTTCCTTTTACATAGGTACCATGGATGGCATTTCTTATACTGATAGTTTTATGCCATTTTGAACGAAATAATCAGAAATGGCAAGGGTAGATTATTGCTGCTTGACTCCAAAGATTGAACAAGCCTTAGAAGCCTAAGTGATGAGATCACTTTCCACGTGGCTCTTCAGTATGAAACAAAGTCTTACTGTTCAATCCTGGCTTTTGAAACAAATTTTCAGGGCATGGTAATCCTTGTTGATGCATAGACAAGTGATAGCATTATTCTTTGGTAGTAAAGCAACTTGCCAATAGATTTGAGCATGACTTTGCATCTAGATGGCTCATTAGACTGTAGTAATGGAAGGAAAACATTGTTTCATGGATATTGCAATATAAAAAAAGTGAGAACATAACACAATATAAACTTGGACAAGCTATTGATAGATTCAATGATATTCATAAATGTGGGGGGAATATATTTTTTCAACAAATGGATCATATAGTCATATTTGAGTTAGTCGTTAGCCTGGAAGTTCTCCTTCTTCTTTTGGCTTTTTCATGGATTTCATCTACTGTTTTAGCCCCAATTTCATGTCCACACAAATAGCTCATTAGTCAATATATCTAGCTGTGCTCTGTCTTGAAAACATTACATACATTGGCTTCTTCGTTAACAAATTAGGTTACAAAATACACTTCATTAGCTTTTGATCATTTGTAGCATTGTAGCTCCTGATACTGTGCTGGGATTTGCGATGTTTACCATCATGTATATTCTTTTATAAACTCCCTAAGAAGCCCTGCCAGAAGGAAATGCAGCCTAGTTGTGATAAATGAGAAAACAAGTACTAAAAAATAAGTAACCTTCCCCCAAATCTGTAACTCGTAATTGTCAGAAGTGAGTTTCAATTGCAGCTCTGAAAGGCTGCGTCATGCTATTGTTTCTATACTTTTTATTCCCAGCGGCATCATTTAAATAGTCTATAGGAATCGATCATTCCATTGATTTATAGCAAATCAATATTTAGTAACAACACACTTAATTTTGGGGCACCTAGATGGCTCAGTCAGTTAAGCATCTGCCTTCTGCTCAGGTCATGATCCCGGGGTTCTGGGATCCAGTCCCGTGTTGGGCTCCCGGCTCAGCAGGGAGCCTGCTTCTCCCTCTCTCTTTGTCCATCTCCTGCACTCCTGCTCTTTCTCTCTCAATCAAAATATAAATAAAATCTTTAAAAAATGCACTTAATTGTAATGTTATAGTAGCTATAAGACATCAGAAATAAAAATTAGAAACATGACATGTATTTTGTTTGGGGATATCTAACTGAATTATATCTTGTAACTCATTATATCTTATAACTGAAGAATGAGGGATATTCATATCAATAAGGCAATATAGAAATAATAGAAAAGCTTTTTGCTCTGCCTTAGCTTTAGCATAGGGCAGCCCTGTTCACTAACACCATTTTCGCAGTCTAAGTACTGCTTGCCTCGCTGTAGCTAATAGGACCTGCTTATTTTCCCATCTGTGACCACACGCACCTGCCTTGAACTTTTTGAAAACTGGGCTCCTTCTCCGTGACTGAGTTCCAAAGTCAGTGTTAGGTGCTAGATGGACAAAACCGAAAATGGCTTGTCATCTTCAAGTTTATTCCCTAGAGGGAGATGCAGATTTTAAATATACTGATGTTGTTTGTGTGTATACATATGCATTCTTTACATACACACATACATGGATGTGTATGTATATGTACATGTGTACATGCACATATATGTATTTTCAAAAATGTTTATTATTTATTTATTTATTAATGAGAGAGAGAGTGCACAGGCAGGGCAGAGGGAGAGAGGGAAGCAGGCTCCCCAGTGAGCAAGAAGCCGAACCCCAGGGCTGCTTCTCAGGACCCTGAGTTCATGACTTGATCTGAAACCAAGAGTCAGATGCATAACCGACTGAGCCACCCAGATGCCCCACACGTGCGTGTATATATATATATATATATATATACACACATATATTTGTATAGATGTGTTCATCGGTGCAGTAAAGTTAAAATGAAATAATTCCATGAAGAGAATAAAAGGTGGGGATATAATTTAGATGGGGTGGTTCTGGCACTCATCACTTTGAAGTAATATTTAGAGTGAAACTTAAAAGAGGAACACGAGGGTGCCTAGGTTGGCTCAGTGGGTTAAGCCTCTGCCTTCGTCTCAAGTCACCATCTCAGGGTCCTGGAATCGAGCCCCGCATCAGGCTCTCTGCTCAGCAGGGAGCCTGCTTCCCCCCCACTCTGCCTGCCTCTCTGCCTACTTGTGATCTCTGTCAAATTAATAAATAAAATCTTAAAAAAAAAAAAAAAGGAACACGAATTAACCCAGTGAAAAAGGAGGAGAAAGGTCAGTCGCCTCTGAAAGTACTATAAGAAACCACTGTGTCTGGACTGTGGTGAATATGTCAAGGACTCATGACATGATATTGGGGAGGTCAACTGGTCTAGATTATGTGCTAGGCTCAGCTCCTTAAAGCACTGGAGATTTAGGTGTAAGTAGACTACACTTACATTGAAAAGAAAGGTTTTAACAGATGATCTAATTTCATTTTTTTAATCTTCCTTTTTTTTCAGTTTTTATTTAAATTCCAGTTAGTTAACATACAGTGTGATATTAGTCTCAG
>NW_019154238.1:38799-47376 GCF_002288905.1 Enhydra lutris kenyoni
TTTTTATTTAAATTCCAGTTAGTTAACATACAGTGTGATATTAGTCTCAGGGCAATATAGTGATTCAACACTTCCATACAACCCCAGGTGCTCATTAACTAATCTAATCTGATCTAATCTCCTTAATCTCCATCACCTATTTCACCCATCCTCCCACCCACCTCTCCTCTGCTATTCATTAGTTTGTTCTCTACAGTGAAGAGTCTGTTCCTTGGTTTACCTCATTCTTTCTTTTTTCCCCCATGCTCATTTGTTTTGTTTCTTAAATTCGACATATGAGTAAAATCATATGGTATTGTTTTTCTCTGATTGATTTCGCTTAGTATTATAACTTCTATATCCATCCACTTTGTTGCAAATGGCAAGATTTCATTCTCTTTTAAGGATAAAGAAGGTGATACACACACACACACACACACACACACACACACACACACTGGATTAATTTTATTTTTAAAAGAACACTCGAGGGACGCCTGGGTAGATCAGTCAGCTAAGCCTCCAACTCTTGATTTCACCTCTGGTCATGGTCTCAGGGTCATGAGATCAAGCCCCATGTCAGGCTCCATGCTGGGTGTAGAGCCTCCTTAAGAGTCTCTCTCTCCCTTTCCTGCTGCCCCCCTCGCCCACTTCAGCTCGCACTCTTTCTCTAAATAGATAAATAATTAAATAAATAAATAAATATATAGTGATAGACTGCTGTAGCTGCTGCATAGGAAATAGATCATAGGAAACCTAAAGTGGGGACCTCAGGTAGGAGGCTGTTGTATTGTGTAGACTAAAGGTATTGCTGATCTCAACGAAGGAGATGGTAACGGTGTTAGAGAGACAGAGGTAGATGGACTCATGATACATTGCTGGTAGGTGGGATGTGAGAAATGGGTCAAGGCTGACTCCTCCATTTCTGAATTGACGGACCAAAAACTAAAAACATTGTTTCAGCATGCTGGGGACTCTCTAGAGGGAACAGTTTAGTTGGAATCATCTACGAATCAATTTTGAACTCTCTCAGCATGAGAGAAATGGAATATGGAAGTGGCTATCTCAGGAATGTAGTCATAAATACATACTGCAGGTTTGTAGCAGAGATGGACATGTGGGGATAATCAGGGAATAGGTCATATTAAAAGACAAGGAAAAAGAAGATCAACTATGGAGAAAGTATAGGAAAAAAGAAAAGAGGCCCAAGGTCTAAGCCCTGAGCAACTCCAAATTTAGCAGTTAACACAGAGGAGAGGGAGATCTGGAAGCATCTTGTGATGCCGAAGGAAAAGAAAAATTAGGAGATTCTAGTTTCAGTGAAATATTTTAAGAAGGAAGAAAAATCGGTAAATGTGTCAAAGCCTTTATAAATTCTAGTCGAGAGAAGAACTGCAAGGTGTACCTGGGTTTTGACAACAGAGAAATCATTGGCTGCAAGTGGTCGTAAAGACTAGTAGGGTTTCTTCCCCCCACAAGGTCAGGGCAGTCAGAGCTGAGTTCAGGCTGTGTAAGACAGTGGCACTATGGAATAATCGGCTTTCCCCTCTCCAGTTCTTGTCAGATGGGCTTTGTCTTCAGGCCAGATTCCAAGCTGCCACACTTCCAGGGCTCAGACTGAAACACAGTAGTGCGGAAGGAAAAAGAGGACCTCTGCTTCTGCAAGAACACTTTTCCCAGAATCCCACACCAGTCTTAGCACTCAGCTTGTATTGGCCAGAATCACATCACAAATCTAAGCTTATGTATTTTTTTTAATTTATTATCCATAAATTTTAATTTATATTTATCATACCCTAAGCCAGTTGTCAAGAGTAATGAGATGACTGAGACTGGCTTATAAAATTGAGGGTCCATTTCTTGGGGCTGCAAATTGTTCTAGACTTCCCAGAAATGTCAGGATCAGAGTGGAACCATGGAAAAAATCATAGTTCTTTAAAGAAGGAGAGAGGGCGTAGGGGTAGACAGGGAAGCAACCAACGGTGTCTCTTGCACAAGAATCCAAGGAAGAAACCAACGATTTCACTTGACATGGAACATTCCATCACATTTGAAAATCCTCTGATTGGGATAGAGTCATATTTTTCAAATATACGATATACCTTTGGGTGATAAAATGAAGTGGGTAAATTACATCTCTATCACCCACCCTTGCCCTTTTTCTTACTCTAGCTCTCCTGTCATCACCAGCTTCTGGCTTTGCAATGTCTTATTACTGACCTTCTCTATTTCTTCTGAAAATAACTGAACATACCAAGCCACTATTTTCATCCTTTCTAGAGGGGAGTATTGAGTACTTTAAGGAGTTCATTTGGGTTAATAAAGTACCTCTCTCAGCTAATGTTTGAAATTTAAGAACCATATTTAACATTAATGGGAAAAAATAAGAAAGAGGAAGAGGAGGACAGGGAGGAGGAGAATTATGGTAGAAACTGGTGGTCATAAAACAGACTGATGGTGAAGATATTTTGAGTAAAGGATATCTCCTAGTTTTCTGCAAATAATTTCCACAGTCCCTGATTTTGCTTAAAACCATGGCTTTCATATGTAGCTAAGATTACTCTTAGCCCACAACAAATAAATGCTTTGCAATTATAAAGCAGTTAGTTCTGATAAGGTTAAAGCAATTTGTAAAGCTTTCTCACAATATTGAATTCTCTAGCCTAGTATTCTGCCCTTCGTGGCTGTTCAGTTAATATGACTAAACAAGACCTACACATGTAAATAACTGTACTTTTTGCAGCCATTCATTTGTACACAATCAATATATGCTGAGTTCCTTGTGTGGGCACATTTCCATTCAATTAAATGGGAAAGCAAGCATAGCCTTTCTTACTATTTCTCACCTCAGAGGTGCCTCTAGTTCCCAGTCACACTACGAGCTGACATGCCATGGAAACTATACATTCTAACCTAGGGTTCTTTGTCACAGACATGAACTGTGAATCGTGCTTTTAGCTTTGATCTATTGAGTAAAGATTCTACCTTCTAATAGAAAGAGGAATCTTTTTAACATTATCCAAGGATACTAAGTCTATGTATTCTGAGTAAATGGACATCTGTTGCTAGCCTTCTCATTGCAGATCCCACAGAGTACAGGTTAATCTCCCCCATCTGGGTTGATCACATTCTTGTCTTCAAAGTTACCTGGAGCATGATGGTGATGTTTGGCCACCGTTATAAAATAAAGTAACTAGAGATAAATGATGTTTTATAACCATGGTTTTGTAATTCATTTCAGGGACAGCATGTATCAGCCCATCAGTATTATTTGCTAATAATGATTGGGTTTTTTATTTGTACCTTGTTTCCATGGGGGTATGAAGGGTTTCAGCAGTTAGAGAAGGGATAATATTATATATTTGTCAAAACTTTGGAATTTCCTGAGTAATGAGGTTTTTTGTTTTGTTTTGTTTCATTTTACTAATGAGATGACCCTTCAAGATGGGTGCAGGTCACCAAGGGCAACAACCATACAGTGAGAGCATTGAATCCGTCAGCTCCCCCACTCTCTGATTTTTGGGGAGGAGAAAGAGGCTGGAGATTGGGTTATAAAAACTCTTGGACAAAAAACAAACTCTAAAACAATTTGGGTTTGGAGAATTTCCAGATTGCTGACCATCTCTACATACAGGTATGGTGGCCTGGAAAGACCAGGGATGTTCTGTATCACTTTTGCCTCCATACCTTGCACTATGCATCACCTCCATTTAGATGTTCCTGAGTTGTACCCTTTTTTTGTTTTTAAAAAGATTTTATTTTTTTATTTGAGAGAGAGAAAGAGAGAGAAACCACAGGAGATGGAGAAGCAGACTCCCTGCTGAGCGAAGTCCCATATAGGGCTGGATCCCAAGACCCTGAGATTATGATCCGAGCTGGAGGCAAATGCCTAAGCAACTGAGCCTCCCAGGTGCCCAGAGTTGTATACTTTATAATAAACCTGAAATTGTTAGTATAACACATCTCTGAGTTCTGTAAATTGTGCTAGCTAATTATGGAGCCTGAATGGAGGGGGTCATGGGAACCTCCAGACTTGTAGTCAGCAAGGGAGATGGGCAGGTCGCTTGAGTACCCTAAGATAACAGCTAATATCTTAAGGCAGTCTCATGGCACTGTACCTTTAACCTGTGGCGTCTATGCTGGCTCTGGATAGTTAGTGTCAGAATTGAATTGTTGGACATCTACCTGGTATTGGAGAATTAGAGAATTGGTTGTTGATGTTGGAAAATATATCGTAGATGGTCCCATAGCTTGAATGTGCCTAGAATATGCGTCATGACCAGCTCACCACAACAGACCCTCTCTCCACCATGAGCAGGTGCTACACTTCTTGATATTAGCATGTTTACAATCACATAGGTGTGCTTCTCTACTGGAAGAGACCAAGTGTGTCCTATAGGGCCCAGGACTGAGAGGACAGAGAGGGCTACACCTGTGACCTTGGATGCCTTGGGATTCATGTTTCTCCTATTGTTGTCACACTGTATCTTCTGCTTCTAACCGAGCTCTTCCCTGTCTTTTAGTACTGTGAATCTTTTCAGCCATTGAACAAAGGTGATTAATGCATTGTTAGTGTAGATCCTTCCAGCAAGCTTAAGTAACATTCTTAGTCATTTCAGCAGAAGAATAGATGAAGGAGTTCAAATTTTGTGGGTTTTGTTAGATTTATTTATTTATTTTAGAGAGAGAGGGAGATCGAGCTGGTGCACGTGGGGGTGGGGAGAAGGATGGAGGGAGAGGATCCCAAGCAGACTCTGCTCAGAGCAAGACCACAACCTGAGCCCAAACCAAGAGTTGGAGCTTCACTGACTGCACCACCCACATGCCCCCAAAGAATTCAAGTTTTTAAAAATCCATCCTATCAAGGAAAATACTGGCATAACTAGCTATAATGTATTAATTACCTTAATCCTGTATATTTCCAAAAGTGAAAAAAATCCGTATGGCTGGGAGAATTTCCCTAAAATATTGACCTCTTTTTTTAAACCAAAGAATAAAACTTAGGAAAAGAATGAGGAATAAAAATTTTAGTGTGGATTGTAGCGATTGAGCACGCTTTGCGTCGTTTTCAGCTAATCTTTTCATTTACTGATCTTTCTAAAGGCTCTTTTAAACAGGAATACAGGGAGGGTGGTCAGTGCTAATTATATTTCTCTTCATTTTGTATACCATTTGAATTACAAAGAAATTTTGGTAGTCCTATCAATTCTACATGGAGTTTAGCCAGAATATATATTTATCACATTCATCCATCTTCTTCTGCAGTTCCTCTAAATTATAACGTTTATATTTGATTGATTAATTTTAGAATTTTTGTGATTAGATGTAATTTTACCACAATACTCCTAGCCTTTGAAGGACAGATTTTTCAAAAATAAATGTAAATAACATCTGTATGCATAAANNGATCATTCCATTGATTTATACCAAATCAATATTTAGTAACAACACACTTAATTTTGGGGTGCCTAGATGGCTCAGTCAGTTAAGCGTCTGCCTTCTGCTCAGGTCATGATCTCGGGGTTCTGGGATCCAGTCCCGTGTTGGGCTCCCAGCTCAGCAGGGAGCCTGCTTCTCCCTCTCTCTTTGTCCATCTCCTGCACTCCTGCTGTCTCTCTCTCAATCAAAATATAAATAAAATCTTTAAAAAATGCACTTACTTGTAATGTTATAGTAGCTATAAGACATCAGAAATAAAAATTAGAAACATGACATGTATTTTGTTTGGGGATATCTAACTGAATTATATCTTGTAACTCATTATATCTTATAACTGAAGAATGAGGGATATTCATATCAATAAGGCAATACAGAAATAATAGAAATGCTTTTTGCTCTGCCTTACCTTTAGCACAGGGCAGCCCTGTTCACTAACACCATTTTCACAGTCTAAGTACTGCTTGCCTCGCTGTAGCTAATAGGACCTGCTTATTTTCCCATCTGTGACCACACGCACCTGCCTTGAACTTTTTGAAAACTGGGCTCCTTCTCCGTGACTGAGTTCCAAAGTCAGTGTTAGGTGCTAGACGGACAAAACCGAAAATGGCTTGTCATCTTCAAGTTTATTCCCTAGAGGGAGATGCAGATTTTAAATATACTGATGTTGTTTGTGTGTATACATATGCATTCTTTACATACACACATACATGGATGTGTATGTATATGTACATGTGTACATGCACATATATGTATTTTCAAAAATGTTTATTATTTATTTATTTATTTATTAATGAGAGAGAGAGAATGCACAGGCAGGGCAGAGGGAGAGGGGGAAGCAGGCTCCCCAGTGAGCAGGAAGCCGAACCCCAGGGCTGCTTCTCATGACCCTGAGTTCATGACTTGATCTGAAACCAAGAGTCATATGCATAACTGACTGAGCCACCCAGATGTCCCACACGTGCGTGTATATATATATATATGTATATATATATATACACATATATATATATATTTGTATAGATGTGTTCATCAGTGCAGTAAAGTTAAAATGAAATAGTTCCATGGGAGAGAATAAAAGGTGGGGATATAATTTAGATGGGGTGGTTCTGGCACTCATCACTTTGAAGTAATATTTAGAGTGAAACTTAAAAGAGGAACACGAGGTGCCTGGGTGGCTCAGTGGGTTAAGCCTCTGCCTTCGTCTCAAGTCACCATCTCAGGGTCCTGGATTCGAGCCCTGCATCAGGCTCTCTGCTCAGCAGGGAGCCTGCTTCCCCCCCCCCACTCTGCCTGCCTCTCTGCCTACTTGTGATCTCTGTCAAATTAATAAATAAAATCTTAAAAAAAAAAAAAGAGGAACATGAATTAACCCAGTGAAAAAGGAGGAGAAAGGTCAGTGGCCTCTGAAAGTACTATAAGAAACCACTGTGTCTGGACTGTGGTGAATGTGTCAAGGACTCATGACATGATATTAGGGGGATCAACTGGTCTAGATTATGTGCTAGGCTCAGCTCCTTAAAACACTGGAGATTTGGGACACCTGGGTGGCTCAGTTGGTTAAGCAGCTACCTTCGGCTCAGGTCATGATCCCAGTGTCCTGGGATCGAGTCCCACATCTTTGCTCAGCAGGGAGCCTGCTTCTCTCTCTGCCTCTGCCTGTGCTCATTATCTCTGACAAATAAATAAATAAAATCTTTAAAAAACAAAACAAAACAAAAAAAAAAACACTGTAGATTTAGGTGTAAGTAGACTAGAGTGGTATTGAAAAGAAAGGCTTTTAACAGATGATCTAATTTCATTTTTTTAATCTTCCTTTTTTTTCAGTTTTTATTTAAATTCCAGTTAGTTAACATACAGTGTGATATTAGTCTCAGGGCAATATAGTGATTCAACACTTCCATACAACCCCAGGTGCTCATTAATCTAATTTAATCTGATCTAATCTAATCTAATCTCTTTAATCTCCATCACCTATTTCACCCATCCTCCCACCCACCTCTCTTCTGCTATTCGTTAGTTTGTTCTCTACAGTGAAGAGTCTGTTCCTTGGTTTACCTCGTTCTTTCTTTTTTCCCCCATGCTCATTTGTTTTGTTTCTTAAATTCGACATATGAGTAAAATCATATGGTATTGTTTTTCTCTGACTGATTTATTTCGCTTAGTATTATAACTTCTATATCCATCCACTTTGTTGCAAATGGCAAGATTTCATTCTTTTTTAAGGATAAAGAAGGTGATACATACACACACACACACGCACGCACACACACACACACAATGGATTAATTTTATTTTTAAAAGAACACTCGAGGGGCGCCTGGGTAGATCAGTCAGCTAAGCCTCCAACTCTTGATTTCACCTATGGTCATGGTCTCAGGGTCATGAGATCAAGCCCCATGTCAGGCTCCATGCTGGGTGTGGAGGCTCCTTAAGGGTCTCTCTCTCCCTATCCTGCTGCCCCCCTCGCCCACTTCAGCTCGCACTCTTTCTCTAAATAGATAAATAAATAAATAAATATATAGTGATAGACTGCTGTAGCTGCTGCATAGGAAATAGATCATAGGAAACCTAAAGTGGGGACCTCAGGTAGGAGGCTGTTGTATTGTGTAGACTAAAGGTATTGCTGATCTCAACGAAGGAGAAGGTAACGCTGTTAGAGAGACAGAGGTAGATGGATTCACGATACATTGCTGGTAGGTTGGATGTGAGAAATGGGTCAAGGCTGACTCCTTCATTTCTGAATTGACGGACCAATAACTAAAAACATTGTTTCAGCATGTTGGGGGCTCTCTAGAGGGAACAGTTTAGTTGGAATCATTTACGAATCAATTTTGGACTCTTTCAGCATGAGAGAAATGGAATATGGAAGTGGCTATCTCAGGAAGGCATTCAGAAATACATACTGCAGGTTTGTAGCAGAGATGGACATGTGGGGATAATCAGGGAATAAGTCATATTAAAAGACAAGGAAAAAGAAGATCAACTATGGAGAAAGTATAGGAAAAAAGAAAAGAGGCCCAAGGCCTAAGCCTAGAGCAACTCCAAATTTTAGCAGTTAACACAGAGGAGAGGGAGATCTGGAAGCATCTTGTGATGCCGAAGGAAAAGAAAGATTAGGAGATTCTAGTTTCACTGAAATATTTTAAGAAGGAAGAAAAA
>NW_019154238.1:47386-73420 GCF_002288905.1 Enhydra lutris kenyoni
TGTGCCTATCAGATTTATTATTTGATAATAAATATGGTGTCACAAAAGAAAATACTAATTCTCCAGCACCTGAAGTGAAAGGCACCAAATACTACAATCTAACTGACAAAGAATTCAAAATAGCTCTTATGAAGAAATTCAACAAACTCTAAGAAAACTCAGAAAAGCAATTCAATGAGCTCAGGAATAAAATTAATAAACACAGGGAGTTCTTTGTCAAAGAAATTGAAATTATAAATAGAACCACAAGAATTTCTAGAGCTTAAGAAATCAATGAATGAAATGAAGAATGCAGCAGAGAATGTAACTAATAGGGCAAACCAGAAAGGTAAAGAATAAGGGACTTGGAGATTAGAAAAAATAAGAAAATTCAGTTAAAAGAGAACAGAGAACTTCAATTTCTAAGAAATGAAAAAACCCTATAAGAGCTATCAGATTTTATCAGAAGGAAATAGAAGAATAACCAGTGTAACAGAAGAAGAGGAAAGGGGGAAAGGAGCAGAGAGTTTACTTAAATGATAGTAAAACTCTAATCTGGGGAGGCAGTTGGACATACAAATCCATAGGGCTAGTGGAATACCATATTACCTCAAAGCAAAACAAAAACTTTCTCTAAGACACATTATAATGGAACTCAAAAATCAATGATAAATTCTTAACATGGAGAAGAGGGCAAAAAGTAACATCCAAAGAAAACCCTGGTAGCCCATATGTACATTTCCCAGCAGAAATTCTACAGGTCAGGAAAGAGTGGAAGGTCATATACAAAATGTTTGAAGATAAAAATGTCAACCAAGAATACTTTATGTTGGAAAGGTGTCCTTCAGATAGGAAAGAGAAATAAAGGATCTCGCAAACAAAAACTGAGGGAGTTCACCACCACTAGACTTGCCTTGCAAGAAGTGCTCAAAAGAGTTCTTCAAGAAGAAATTTTTTAAAAAAATGGTAATCAATGACATGAAAAAACATGTAGAAGCATACAACACTATAGTAAAGGTGAAAAATAGAAAAAGAAAACCATAACAATATTATAATGGCATGTTAACCAATTGACTACAATATAAAGATTAAAGGAAAAGAGCATTCAAAACAACTATAATAAAAAAAACTTTACTATAATTTGTTAATGAAATTCACAGCATAAAAACTGGTTATTTGTTACATCACATATCTACAAAGGGTAAAAATGTGGAGCATTTATAGGCAAAGATAAGTTGCATCACCATAAAAGGGACTATTTTATCTATAAGAGGTTTTATGTAAGCATCATAGTAACCATAAGCAAAAATTGTAAAAATCTAGAGTAGATTCAGGAAACAACAACAAAATACTGACAAATATGAAGAGAGAAATAGACAGCCATATTAGTATAGGACTTAAATACCCCACTATCAGCAACGATAGACTAGTAAGACAGAAATAAATTTTAATATTGGCATTAAACCATACTCTAAACTAAATGGACTTAATCTAGAACTTTCCATTCCATAAAAATAGAGTTCACATTCTTCTTAAATCCTCATGGAATATTCTCCATGAAAGATTATATGATAGGACACCAAAAAATTAACAAATTTCAAAAAAACTGAAACCATACAACTATCTTTTCTGACCAAATGGTATAAAGCCAGAAACAAACAAGAAAAAAAGCTGGAAAAATCTACAAATATGTGGAAACTAAATAAGATACTCCTGATCAATTGTCAAAAAAAAAAAAAAAATCAAAAGGGAAAACTTAAAAATACCACGAAACAAATAAAAACAAAAATACTTATATCAAAACTTAGGGGGTGGAGCAGTAGCAGTTCTGAGAAGGATGTTTATAGCAATAAATACATGTATTAGGAAATTTAAAAGGTCTCAAGTAAACAAACTCAGGAATATCTCAAGGAACTAGAAAAATGAGGATAAATTAGCCCAAACTTAGCAAAAAAGAAAATAATAAAGATCAGAGCAAAAATAAATAAATCTAGAAAAGCAACAGACACAAAAAACTACAAGTTGTGTTTTCAGAAAGATAAAATTAGCTACATTAGATAGGAAAAAAATGATCAAAATAAGATACTAAAAGTAAACTATATAATGATACCACAGAAATATGTAGGATAAGAATGCACTATGAACAATTAAGTGGTAATTAGATAACTCAGAAGAAACAGATAAATTTCTAGAGACACACAACCTACCAAGATTGAATCAGAAAGAAATGAAAAATTTGAATAGACCAATAGTGAATAAAGAATAAAAATAATTAAAAAAAAATCTCACAATGTAGGAAAACCCAGAACTAGACAGTTTCATGGTGAAATCTATCACACATTCAAAGAAGAATTAATTCCAATTCTTCTTAAACTATTTCAAAATAGGGTGCCTGGGTGGTTCAGTTAGTAAAGCATATGACTCTTGGTTTCAGCTCAGGTCATGATCTCAGGGTCATGAGATTGAGTCCCTTGTCAGGCTCCATGCTCAGAGGGGAGTCTGCCTGAAGATTCTCTTCTTCTCCCTCTCCCTCTGCACCTCTCCCTGCTCAGGCTCTCTTGCTGTAAAACAAATAAATAAAATCTTAAAAAAAAAAAGTGTGTGTGGGGGAATGGCACCTAGGTGGCCCAGTTGGTTGAGCATCCAACTCTTGACTTTCCCTCAGCTCATGATCTCAGAGGTGTGAGATCAAGCCTCAAGTTGGACTCTAAGTTCAGTACAGAGTTTGCTTGGGATTCTCTCCTTCCCTCTCCTTCTGTCCTCATCTCCACTCACACACACACACACTCTCACTAAAATAAATAAATCTTAAAAAAAAATTCTTCAAATAAAAAAATTGAATAGGGGTATTTCCCAACCCCTTCTATGAGGCAAGCATTACTGTGATACCAAGGCCAAAACAGAACACTAAAAAGAAAACTGTTAACAATATTCCTGATAAATACAGATGTAAAAATTCTCAACAAGGGGCACCTGGGTGGCTCAGTGTGTTAAGCCACTGCCTTCAGCTCGGGTCATGATCTCAGGGTCCTGGGATCAAGCCCCATGTTGGGCTCTCTGCTCAGCAGGGAGCCTGCCTCCCCCTGTCTCTCTGCCTACTTGTAATCTCTCTCTCTGTGTGTCAAATAAATAAATAAAATCTTTAAAAAAAAATTCTCAACAAAATACTAGAAAACCAAATTAAAAAACATAATTAAAGGATTATTCACCATGACCAAATGGGATTTATCCTTGGGTTGCAAGCCTAGTTTGACATATGTAAATCAATAAATGTAATACATCACATTAATAGAACAAGGTAAAACTCACATGATCATCTCAGTAGCTACAAAAAAGCTTTTAATAAGATTCAGTATCATTTTGTGATAAAAACCCTCAATAAAGGGCACCTGGGTGGCTCAGTGGGTTAAGTGTCTGCCTTCAGCTCAGGTCATGATCCCATCATCCTGGGATCAGTCCCACATCTGGCTGCCTGCCTGCTCAGCAAGGAGTCTGCTTCTCCTCCTCCTCTCTCTCTGCCCTTTCCCTGGCTTGGGCTCTCTCTCTCTCTCTCTCAAATAAATAAAATCTTTAAAAACCCTCAAAAATTAGACATATAAAGAACATATTTCAACATAATAAAGACCTCCTAAGACAAACCCATAGCTAACATTATACTTAACAGAGAAAAAGGAAGAGATTTTTCTCTAACTTCAGGGGGAAAAAAAAAGAATGCCCACTCAATATTCTTATTCACTATAGCATTAGAAGTCCTGGCTAAAGCAATTAGGCAAAACAAAGAAATAAGAAGCATACAAATGAGAGGAAAAAGTAAAACTGTCACTATTTGCAGATGGTATGATTTGGTATGTAATAAATCCCAAATACTTAACCAAAAAAACTGCTGACACCAATAAACAATTTTAGTTAAGTTTCAGGATATGAAATCAACATACAGAAATCAGTTGCATTTCTCTACACTGAAAATCAAACATCCGAAAAAGAAACAAAGAGGACTATTCCTCTTTTTAAATTGAAAAGAAAAAAATGGAAAGACACTTCATATTCATGGATGAGAAAAATGAAAAATGTTAAAATGTCCATACTACTCAAAGCCATAGGTAGATTACATGCAATCCCCATCAAAACTATGACATTCTTCAAAGAAGTAGAAAAAAACAAAAATCTTCAGATTAGTATGGAATCAAAAAAGACCCCAAAGAGCTAAAGCAATCCTGAGGAAAAAGAACTCATCAGGAGGTAAGATACTTCTCGATTTCTAACCATACTACATATTTTTAGTAATAAAAATAATGTGGCACTGGCATAAAAATAATCAGAAACCAAGGTAACAGAACAGAGCACCCAGAATTAAGCCCCGGCTTATATCATCAACTAGGATTTGACCAAGGAACACAGAACACTGTACAGGGAAAGATAGTCTCTTCAACAAATAGTGTTGGGGGAGAATTGGATAAATACCTCACAAAAATTAACTTAAAATGGATCGAGAACTTAAACATGAAACCCAATACCACAAAACTCCTAGAAAAAAATCTTAGCAAAGTTCCTTAACACTGACCTTAGCAAAGTTCCTTAACACTGACCTTGGCAATGAGTTTCTGGATATGAAACCAAAAACACAATCAAAGCAAGTATGAACAAATGGGATTACATAAAACTTAAAAAATTTCTTCACAGCTCAAGAGATAAAACAAAAAGGCAACCTATAAAATGGGAGAAAGTTTTCAAACACCATATATCAGACAAGAGGTTAATATCCACAATACAGAGAATTCATAAAATTCAGTTAACAAAAAACAAATCATTTGATTAAAAAATGGCCACATGAACTAAATAAAAAATTTATCAAAAAAAAGAAAAAGACATCCAAGTGGCCAAAAGAAATCTGAAAAAAAAATGTTCAACAAAACAATGACCTTTTTCGTTGTTGTTTTGTTTTGTTTTCCCATAGCTCATTAAACTGGGAGGACACTCAACTAACATCTGGATCAAGGAGACAACTTGAATTATATTACTATATACTTCATTCAGAAATACACCATATTATGATTCTTTGCCAAATGTAGTCAAATCTTTTTTCAATGCATATGATTTATTATATTATGCTAGTCACCATAGAATATATTAGTTTTTGACATAGTGTTCCAAGATTGTTTACATCTAACACCCAGTGCTCCATGAAATACATGCTCTCCTTAATACCCATCACTGGACCAACCCATTCCTCCATGCCTTTTCCCTCTAAAACCCTCAGTTTGTTTCATGGAGTCCAGTCTCTCATGGTTCATCTCCCACTCCAATCCCCCCCTTCATTTTTCCCTTCCTTCTCCTAATGTCCTCCATGCTATTCCTTATGTTCCACAAGTAAGTGAAACCATATGATAATTGACCCTTTCTGCTTGACTTATTTCACTCAGCATAATCTCCAGTTCCATCTGTGTTGATGCAAAAGTTGGGTATTCATCCTTTCTGATGGCTGAGTACTATTCCATTGTATATATGGACCACATCTTCCTTATCCTTTCATCTGGTGAAGAGCATCTCAGCTCTTTCCACGTTTTGGCTATTGTGGACATTGCTTCTATGAACATTGGTACATATGGCCCTTCTTTTCACTACATCTGTATCTTTGGAGTAAATACCCAGTAGTGCAATTGCCGGGTCATAGGATAGCTTTATTTCTACTTTTTTTTAGGAACCTCCACACTGTTTTCCAAAGTGGCTGCACCAAATTGCATTCCCACCAACAGTGTAAGAGGGTTCCCCTTTCTCCACAGCCTCTTCATCTTCATTGTTTCTTGCCTTGGTAATTTTTGCCATTCTAACTGGTGTAAGATGGTATCTCAGTGTGGTCTTGATTTTAATTTCCCTGATGGCTAATGATAATGAAATTTTTTTCATGTGTCTATTAGCCATTTTTAAGTGTTCATTGGAGAAGTATTTTCTGCCCTTTTTTTTACTGGATTATTTGTTTTGTTGGGTGTTGAGTTTAAGAAGTTCTTTTACATCTTTGATATGAGCCCTTTGTCTGTAGTATCATTTGCAAATATCTTCTCCCATTCTGCAGGTTGTGTCTTTGTTTTGTTGACTGTTTCCTTTGCTGTGCAGAAGCTTTTATCTTAATGAAGTCCCAAAAGTTCATTTTTTGTTTTGTCTCCTATGCCTTTGGAGACAGATCTTGAAAGAAGTTGCTGTGGACGATGTCGAAGCAGTTACTGCCTATATGCTATCACTATTCTGTTTAGGTAAATGTCTTCTCTGTTTGTTATACTTTCTGAGGGTTAATGAAGTTAATTATTTCCTGGTTTTTTAAAAATCTTTGTGGGGACAAGGGGTCTTTTGGGGGAAAAGCAATAGTTTTCAGTCAAAAATTGTTCTTCCTCCAGAGACTTTTGGACACTACTAACAATGAAAACCAATCTCTTTGTATTTGGAATGGCTTTTATGTTGTTATTTTTCCTTATCTTCCTATTTCTGTCAAACTTTGACATTATTAACAGATCACTACAGAACTTTTAAAATTATTTTTAATAAATTTCATTTTTAATAATAAGGCCTCAATACTTCACTACTATGGATGAAGAACAGATTCATTGTGTAGAATCCTTACATCTTATTAAGCTTACTGACAGTTTTAAGTGGGTTTACAAACATTATCTACTTATTCTATCCAGTTTTTCCTCTATTCCTCATTATTCTTCAGATTTTATATTTGCCTACCAATTTCAAAATAGACCATAATCAATGATTTTTAAAGTGTGTTTCTGCTTTTTCATTTTATTAAACATATCTGACATATAGTATTGTGTAAGTTTAAGGTGTAGCACATGTTATTTTGATAATATAGTGTGATGATTGAGGTTGTAACATTCAGCACCTTACCATCTTGGATAATTATAATACAATATTTTTGTCTATATTCATTATAACAAGCAGATCTCTATGGCTTATTTACTACTTGTTCCAAGTTTGTACCATTAAACATCAACTTTATTACCTCTGGTAATCACCACTTTGTTGGCTTTTTTCGTTTTATGAGTTCATCACTTTAGATTCCAAATGGAAGTGAGATCATCTAGTATTTGCCTTGCTGGGTCTGACTTATCTCACTTAGCATAAATCCCTCAAGGCTCATGCACGTTCTCATAAATGGCAAGCTATCCTCCCTTCTTATGGCTGAATAATATTCCAATGTATACAAATACCACATCATTTTGTTCGTTTATCCATTGATGGGCATTTTGACAGTTCTACTTTGGCTACTGCCAATAATGCTACAAGAAGCATGGAAACCCATCTATCATTCTCAAAGTCTATTTTTATTTCCTTATACCTGTAAGTGGAAATTGAGGGATCACATAGTAATTTTTTTTTAATTGAGGAACTTCCATATTAATTTCCATAGTGGTTGGATTTGCATTTCCCTCATGATTAGTTATGTTGAGTATCTTTTCATTTTTTAAATAACACAAGGAAATGGAGAAGGCACTATCATTTTTAATGACCGTATCATCTTGACTCTTTCTTAAGTATATCTAAAGCCATCATGGCTTCTTTACTCCCTGTCCAACCTTCAAAGTACCTATCCTCTACCTCAATATTTAGCCATTATACATTCTTGTATGGTTAATTAGTATTTTACGTTGTCAATATTGTAAGTCATTAGAAGAAAATAAATTTCACTCTGTATTTTTCATAGTAATCAGATTTCTGCTGAAGGGGAAGGCACCTGGGTGCCTCAGTCCGTTGAGTGTCCAACTCTTGATTTTTGGCTCAGGTCATCCTCTCAGGGTCCTAAGATCAAACCCTGCCTCAGACTCGGTGCTCACTCTGGAGTCTGCTTCAGATTCTCTCTCTCCCTCCCCCCGCTTGTATGCAGGTTCTCTCTCTCTCTCTCTCTCTCTCTCTCCTCCTCCGTCCCTCCAAAACAAATACATCTTTAAAAATTTTTTTTGAATGAACTGGAATAGAAGGAGGGTATAGGTGGTAAATCTCGACTAACAGAAGTTCCAACTACTGCTTATTTTCCCAGTTAAATTTTACATCAGTTTCATGAAGTAGGTAATACATCCTCCAAATGACAGATGTGGAATCTGACCTTTGTAGGGGCTACATTACTTTTCCAAGACGACTCAGGCAGTGGGAGGAATAGAAATGAAATTCATTTGAGTTTGCACCGAAGTCTGTGACTCTTCCATTACACAAAGCTGCATCCAGGCCTTTAGTAAATAAGTAGCATATATACAAACAAGTACGAATTATTTGTTCCACGGGTATATCTTTCTAACTTGCCCTTGTTCTTACTTTCATTAAAGCCAAGTAGTATATATCATACCAATTTTATATGCTGTGCCTTATGGAGCATCAGTAGGACTTCTGGCCATAGCAAATCAAAGAAGTCAGTTCGTAATACACTATGAAACATCAAGATGAGGTTTGCATGTTAAAATCTTGTGATCCACAACTGAATAATGTTAGTCCTATGCACAACAGGACTTCAGACATGATGCAGGGTGACATGAGCTATGTAACTGACAAGCATTTGTGATTTTTATTGCTCCTCAGTCAATGTAAGAATTATAAATATTAGTCAGGATAGAAACTAAAAACTAAAAAACTGACTTTAACAGAAATTTTCTCCAATTAATGGCAGATGTGTTCCTTGCACTGCTACAATTTTTCATGCAAGGAATCAATTCAGAAATCTATTTCAAATCTGTGTTGTATTTTGTAAAGTTCAATTATACAAATTCAAGCAAACTCTAGTTAAAAAAAAAAAAGAAAGAAAAGGAAAAAAACAAGTGAGTTTCAAAGGACAGGCAGCAAACCATTCTAACAAACATGCAGTATTTTATCATTTTTAAGCAGTAAATTTGATTATATAAAATGGCTTAGTCCCAAAAACATGCAAAGTCATAAGACTCCTTAAAGTAATAAAGTATTAGGACTTAGAAAGTTATTTGCTAAAGATATTGAGGAAAAAAAACCTTAAAAATTTATTTTAAGGTTTTAATGAAAGCTAGCATCTTATCACAAAAATCATACTATTTATCTTTATCCCACATTATATGGAAAGAACTAAAAAAAGTATATGGAACTAGGGAAAGTTTATTTTAAGAAAATGCTTAAATAATTTGGAAATGGGAAACTAAACACTGTTTCTTTAAAAAAAAAAAAATTCAAAGTCCATGAAAGATGCTTGAAAGGATTTTAAAGTGTTTTTCTTCCCCAACTGCATCAGGGCAAAAACAAGGGTTTTCACATGTTAAGAACTAAGATTCAGTCAGATTTCAGGAAACATCCAGAAAGTCTAATTGGTCACTTGTATGCATGTATAAACACGGCAAGACTTTTTTTAGGGAGCCTGGGTGGCTCAGTTGGTTGGGCAACTGCCTTTGGCTCAGGTCATGATCCTGGAGTCCTGGGATAGAGTCCCCCATTGGGCTCCCTGCTCAGCAGGGAATCTGCTTCTCCCACTGACCTCTCTCCTCTCATGCTCTCTCTCTCTCTCCTTCTTTCTCTCTCAGATAAATAATAAAATCTTAAAAAAAGGATTTTATTTTAAATTCTAATATAAAGTGTTATTGGATAAGCTCATCTTTTAAGCTTAAGATAAAGTTTACTAAAGATAGGGAAGATCTCTTCTTTGTCAACTATAAACCATTGTTGAGCAAAAGTCAACACAAAATATTCAGAGTTATACATTGTTCCTAGGTCAGAGGACTCAACAGTATTAACATGTCAATTTTCCCTCAAACTATTTTAAGAGTCAAGGCAAGTCCAGTCAAAATCCAAGCAGACATTTTAGTAGAAACTGACAAGCTGATTCTAAGTTTTACATAGAAATGTGAAGGAACCATACATTTTAAAAATATGGACAGAGAACAAAGTTGATGGATTTATACTACTTGACTGCAAGAATTGTTTTAAAGTATTATTTTAAAGCAACTATACAGTGTGGTATTGGCATCAAGAAAGAAAAACAGAAAACAGAGTTCAAAATGAAAGGACACATCTACAGTCAATTGGTTTCCAAAAATTTACAAAAGCAATTTCGTGAACAAGTATTTTCAAAAAATGATCTGGAATCATTTGATATTTCTATGAACAAAAGTTCTCTGATACTATCTCCTACCATATAAAATAAACTCAAGATCAGTCATAGACTTAATATAAAAGCTGCAAACGTTATACTATTTCTTGAAAAATACATAGGTGTAATTTTTTCAGACTATGGATCAGTAAATATTTCCTGAATTAAACAGAAAAAGCATTATTTGTTAAAAAATAAAAGTTTTTCAACAACATGAACAATATTTACTCTTTGAAAAACCACTTAACAAGAACCAAGTCCAGAATGAGAAAACACATCTGATGAAGTATTTGTAATGCAGAATATATATAGAAAAACTTTCCAAGTATAGTAAGAACACAAACTGATAAAAAAATACACAATATATTTGAAAACTTACTTTACAAGAATAGGTATGCTAATAAAAAGTAACCCTAAGAGAAGTTGTTCATAATTATTCATTGGTGAAATGCAAATTGAATCAGTAATGTACCAGCACACACCTTTTAGAATGTGTGTAATTAGGAAGACAATGTACAATGAAAAGAATGTTTAACAAATTAAACATTTAAACATTATTACTAGGGAATGTAAAATGGTAAAGCCACTTTTAGAAACAGTTTGTTTTTTGTTTTTGTTGTTGCTGTTGTTTTTTTTCAAAAAGCTAAACATTGGGGCACCTGGGTGGCTCAGTGGGTTAAGCCTCTGCCTTCGGCTCAGGTCATGATCTCAGGGTCCTGGGATCGAGCCCTGCATCGGGCTCTCTGCTCAGCAGGGAGCCTGCTTCCCCACCTTCTCTCTCTGCCTGCCTCTCTGCCTACTTGTGATCTCTGTCAAATAAATAAAAATCTTAAAAAAAAAAAAAGGTAAACATTGATATAACCCAGCCATTCCACTCCTAGCAATATGGTTAAAAGACTATGACCCTGCAATTGCACTACTGGGTATTTACTCCAAAGATACAGATATAGTGAAAAGAAGGGCCATCTGTACCCCAATGTTTATAGCAGTAATGGCCACTGTCGCCAAACTGTGGAAAGAACCAAGATGCCCTTCAATGGACAAATGGATAAGGAAGATGTGGTCCATATACACTATGGAGTATTATGCCTCCATCAGAAAGGATGAATACCCAACTTTTGTAGCAACATGGACGGAACTGGAAGAGATTATGCTGAGTGAAATAAGTCAAGCAGAGAGAGTCAATTATCATATGGTTTCACTTATTTGTGGAGCATAACAAATAGCATGGAGGACAAGGGGAGATGGAAAGGAGAAGGGAGTTGAGGGAAATTGGAAGGGGAGGTGAACCATGAGAGACTATGGACTCTGAAAAACAACCTGAGGGTTTTGAAGGGGCGGGGCGTGGGAGGTTGGGGGAGCCAGGTGGTAGGCATTAAGGAGGGCACATATTGCATGGAGCACTGGGTGTGGTGCATAAACAATGAGTTCTGTTACATTGAAAAGAAATTTAAAAAAAAAGACAAATCAAAATGTATGTTCCTACAAAGACTTATACACAAATGTTTATCACATTCCTAGCTGTAATAGGTCCAAGCTGGAAATGAGCCCAATGTCCATCAACAAGTGAACCATAAATAAATTGCAGAAGGTCTAGAAAAGGGCCTAGGTCTCAGTAATAAATGGAATGAACTCATGACACATGCAGCAACATGGGTAACTTGGAATAATAATGCTAAATGAAAAGGCAGACAGAAGAGGGTATGTACTGTAGGATCACATTTATATACAATGATAGAAACTACAAACTAATCTACAAGGACAGAAACGCTGATCCCTGAGTGTCTTGAGCAAGTTGAGTGGTTTGGGGGTAACGATGAAGCCCAAGTAAATTTTGTAGTTACAGATAGGGTCATTATCTCGGTAACAGTGATGGATTCCTGAGTACATATAAATGTGTGTGTGTGTGTGTGTGTGTGTGTGTGTGTGTGTGTAAACACCAAATTATACATTTTAAATATATGTACTTCATCATATGCCATCTATACCTCAATTAAGTTGAAAAATCAGTCATGGAAACAAAAGGCATACTGTTGCATTTGCTTCTCTATGGTCACTGGAAATGAAGAAAAAAGGCCAGAGGATGTAAAATTGCCCACTCAGCAGACCTCTCCCTCTACTAAATAAAATATCCCTTCCCTACAATTTCCCATTTCTGTTGCTCATCTGGTGTCAAGGCTTATGTGAAAACAGCTAGGATGAATTCCAGACTGTGGAGTACATCCTTATATAGGAATGACACGAACGTATTGGTAGAAATCGTAACTATGGCAAAACCTAGTGTCCAGTTTTTTTTTTTTTTTTTCTCTTAAGATAACTCAGGGAACTACTTAAGTATTTGTACATACTGTCCAATCTGTTCTACAGTAATTAAATTCTTTTCAGGGAATTTTAAAAGAAGAGTTTTTTTGTTTTTGTTTTTTTACATACATGCAATACAGATTCACATTGTATTTTTTTTTTTTAAACTTCTACAAGTAAGGATTAGCAAGGACAGTGACAGAAAATTCATTCAGCTATTTTCCACTGGGCCAATTCCTTGTCTAATCAAATCAGTCATCCCCTCCAGAAAAGCAAGCTATGTATCAACTGTGCAGAGCATTGTAGAAAATAAAACAAATAGGAAAACATTTAACTGCTTGAGTATTGTTCTACCTCTCCACAATGGGCCACATGCAGGGAAAGATCACATTTCTAAGGCACAATGTGTTGAGGCCAATAATGCCTAGAGGATGTTCTATCAATATCTTCAGACTCTAAGACCCTGTCAAGGGCTACAGAAAATCAGAATCTCAAGCATATCCGTTACACATCTGTAGCACACCTATTATATGAACTGACACTAGGAAGCTCTGGGCTGGAAGATGTTTACGCTCCTACACTGCATTGAAAATTGACATAAAAAGGAATACTAAATTTTCCATTCCTCTGTGTTAGGCTAAGTGGAATTTCTCTAGACTTCGCCAACAGCTGCAATCCCTCCAATAGCATTTCTTCCAACAAAATGCAGATTTATGAAGAATTATATTTCTGAAAAGGCACGATGGATAATAAAATTTTGTTACTTTTTCCTATTATATATATTTCTTCAGAAACTTGTATCTTCTGTGAATAAGGTCAAAACCCCTAATACTTCAGTGAAATTACCACAATAGTCATTTTATTTTTTCTTTTTTTATATAAAAGACCTACCATCATTGTATGTTTGTTAAAGCTTTTAATCAATTAAATAATATAGCACACAATAACACTATGAAATCATATGCAATATTTATGTGCCTTGAATTCCTTATTTCTATGATTAGAAGTGCAATACGTCATTCCCTTTGGGAAGCCAGGAGTAAAAGGTTACCAAAATCATTCTTTGCATGGGGAAAAAATAAATAAAAGGAACACTAAACAACAGTTCAAGATTCAAAGTATTAGCAACCCCAGAGAAATGGTAAACAAAAGAAATAACCCCTTTTACTGTTCCAGTTTACTGCCCAGTGAGCAGATCACAGGCACAGTATAAGGAAGAAGAAACCATGGTACAGAGAAAAGGCAGAACACAGTCATGTTCCCCAGCTGAGCAAATGGATCTGGAAGTCTGAAGAAGCCAAGGCAGCTAGAATTTATTGGGTAGTCAATAAATTCCAAATTCCAAATTCCTTCCAAAAAAGGAAGACTTGCTAAGAGAGAATAGGCTAGAAATCTACATAGAATCATCACAAACATGTGAGGAAATTACCTGACACTCAGAAGAGAACTACCTGAATGTATTAAAGAAAGCTCCAAATCAGTGCGGGAAAACCTCTTAATTCAAGAGGCACACAAACAGGATTCAGTAGAGTTTTGCCTCAGAACAGGGTAAAATTTTACCTCAATAAACCGCTGTCCTATTCCCGCCTAACAAATTTAGGAGAGACCCCCAACGAGTAGCTTCCAAGTAACTTAAGTGCATATCCTAACAGAACACCAAAATACGGAGAGGAAAATGAAAGTATCCAGCACGAAGAAAATAAAATCCACAAAGGCATCCTATTACAAAATCCCTATGAATACAAAGAAACAGCAAACTGTGATCCATAAATAGAAAAAAAAAAAATCAAGCAAGCAAAATCAGCTAAATTTATGCATTGACCTTAATCAAAATTATGAACTCCTGCTCTTCAAAACACATTTGTACAAGAATAAAGAACAACATACAGATGAATAAACATTTCCAAGTTCTGTATCAGATCAAGGATTTTTTTTTTTTTTTTTTTTTTTTTTAGATCAAGGATTTCTATGTAGACCATTTAAGAACTCAGAATACTTGGCCAAATATTTAAACATCTTAATACACCAAAGTAGATACAGCATCACAAACATGAAAGTGAAAAAATACTCAAAATCATTAGTAATTAAGAAAACGTGAATTACAATGAAGAGAAAATAACATGCACATGTTTAAGAGAGGACTCTTTTAAAAGCTTCATCATACAACTTTCATGCCGATTTTGAGAGAAATGTAACTCTCAAACACTGTGGTATGAATAATGAGAAAAACACTTTGTAAAACATTTTGGCAGCTCCTTAAAAGATCAAAGATAGACAGGATATACAATCCAGCAATTCCACTTCAAGGTATTTACTCCTGAGAAATGAAAGCACCTGCTCACAAAAAAACTTATTTGTGACTGTCGATACCCCTTCTATTTAGAACTGCCAAAACCTAGAAATAATCCAAATATCCAATAAAAAGAAATGGACAAATGCTGATATACTGTTAAAATGAACTGCTTCTCCAGAAAAAGGAGTCGGTTACTGAGTAAAAAACAATGTGGGTGAATCTCAAAACTATTTCATGAGAAAGTAGAAAAACAAACAAAAAAAAAGAAAAATAGAAAAAAAAAACAGCACATACTCTAGAATTCCCTCTGCGTACAATTCTAGAAATTCTAACTAATCTTGTGACACAACACAAATCAACAGTTGTCTGGAGACAAGGAGGAGCGGAGATGGATTAGAGGAAGTGGTCGCAAACAGACACAAGGTAGTTTGCGGGGTGGCCGGGGGACATTTCATTATCTTGATGGTTTCCCAGTCGTGCACGTAGAATAAAACTTAAATTGTACACTTTATAGGCACTATGTTACATACATCAAATTCAAGTAGTTCTTAGAAGCATTTTTTAAACACTTAAGAAAAATCTACTTCAGATTTTTGAATCCTATTATTTTAGGAATTGCAGTACAAGAAAAACCTTACCGTCTGAATTCCTTCGTCCATTTCTCACCAGAGCGAAGTGATGTATTTCGTTGAGGAACTCCAGAGAAGAAAATGAAACACCTGCACGAGCCCCTTCTCTGTCGCCTTTTCTCAGATCTGCTTCCCAGGCGTAGAGAGAGCATTCATTCTGGTTTTCCCTCTGCTGCGCAGCAAGACACCTGGCCAATTTAAAAAACAAAGCAGAAAACAAAACAAAACAAAACAAAACAAACTTGTATTTAAAATACAGGAATAACCTATATTATTTGTCATAAAACTAGCCTTCAGTTGTTTACCAAATATTTGTGAAAGCTGACTGCGCACCCAGCGCTGAGCCACGCTCCATGGGTAACAGAATCACCAAGAAATTCTGGGTTTCCGTCCTCTTGAATCTGACTTTCTGGGGTCAGTATGGTAGATTTAATTACTGGATTCAATACTTCACTGCCCCTTGTTTCCATACCCCTTTCCCCTTTCCTTCATCGCTAAAAACAAGACTCGAAGTAGGAATCATACACGCTGTCAGTTCTCCATTCCCCCCACCCATATCCTACATCTGTCCTCTGTGTTAGTGTTTGGAGAGTCATTCTTACACTTCAGTGAGAAACCAGCTCACCTGAGGGCTTGTTAACACAATGGATGACACCTATTCCTAGTGTTTATAATTCACGTGACCTGCGGGGAGCACAAGAATTTGAGTTTCTAACAAGCTCCCATATAAAACTAATGCGGCTAATCATTAAACCACACATTGAGAACCACTGTGTTAGAAGGAGACTGGCAGGTGCTATTAAGAATTAAGGAAAGTGGGGGCACCTGGGTGGCTCAGTAGGTTAAAGCCTCTGCCTTCGGCTTGGTTCATGATCCCAGAATCCTGGGATCGAGCCCCGTATCGGGCTCTCTGCTCAGCGGGGAGCCTGCTTCCTCCTCTCTCTCTGCCTGCTTCCTCCTCTCTCTCTGCCTGCTTCTCTGCATACTTGTGATCTCTGTCTGTCAAATAACTAACTTTTAAAAAAAAAAGACTTAAGGAGGGGCGCCTGGGTGGTTCAGTGGGTTAAAGCCTCTGCCTTCCGCTCAGGTCATGATCTCAGGGTCCTGGGATCAAGACCCATATTGGGCTTTCTGCTCAGCAGGGAGCCTTCTTCCCACCCACCCCCCACCTGCCTCTCTGCCTACTTGTGATCACTCTCTCTGTGTCAAATAAATAAATAAAAATCTTAAAAAAAAAAAAAAGAATTAAGGAGGGGGAGACGAAGCATGAGAGACTATGGACTCTGAGAAACAAGCTGAGGTTTTTGGAAGGAAGGGGGGTAGGTGGATGGGTTAGCCTGGTGGTAGGTATTAAGGAGGGCATGTGTGGTGCATAAACAATGAATCTTGGAGCACTGGGGAAAAAAGTTAAAAAAAAAAATTAAGGACAGGCTGACTCACAGGGGAAATATTTAGACTCCTCTAGAACTGGTCTTACGTTGACTAGAAATGGTGAGAGCGGGCATCGCTGTCTCGTTCCTGACTCTAGAGTTTTCGGTTTTTCACTTTTGAGTATGATGTTAGCTATGGGCTTGTCATATATGGTATTTGTTAAGCAACTTCCTATTTCAAGGGCTTTTTGAAAATAGGCATGTAATTAACATATAACATGATATTAGTTTCAGGTATGTAAAATAATAATTCCATCTTTGTATATACTGCAAAATGAGCACTACAGTAAGGCTGGGTAACAACCATCAACACACACAGTTCTGTCATTTTTTTCATGTGATGAGAAACTTTAATATTTTCTCTCTTAGCAATTTTCAAATACACAATACGGTATTATCAGCTATAGTCACCATGCCTGTGACTTATTTTATAATTGCAAGTTTATACCTTTAGAACCCCTTTACCCATTTTACCCAATCTGTTCTCTCTCTCTCTCCATATATACATATAGATAGATATCTATCTATATATATATAAAATCTTGTATATATATATATTTATACATAAATATAAATATATATTTAAAGATTTTATTTATTTATTTCACAGAGAGAGAGAGATCACAAGTAGGCAGAGAGACAGGCAGAGAGAGAGGGGGAAGCAGGCTCCTTGCTGAGCAGAGAGCCCAATGCGGGGTTTCATACCAGGACCCTGAGATCATGACCTGAGCCAAAGGCAGGGTATTAACCCACTGAGCCACCCAGGTGCCCCTGTTCTCTATATATATTAATTCAGGTGTTTTTTTTTAATATTTTATTTATTTATTTGACAGAGAGAGATCACAAGTAGGCAGAGAGGCAGGCAGAGAGAGAGGGGGAAGCAGGCTCCCCGCTGAGCAGAGAGCCCGATGTGGTGCTCGATCCCAGGACCCTGGGATCATGACCTGAGCCAAAGGCAGAGGCTTAACCCACTGAGCCACCCAGGCACCCCAATTCAGGTCTTGTTTTAGTTTCCATATATAAGATCCTAGGTATTTTTGCCTGACTTACTTAGCATAATGCCCTCAAGGTCATCCATGTTATTATTGTACAAGGGATGATTTCCTTCCTTTTTTATGATTGGATAATGTTCCATTTTGCATATACATACCCCATTTTCTTTATCCATTCATCCAACCTAAGGAGGTTGCTTCCACATCTTGGCTATTATAAATAATGCTGTAATGAACATGGGGATGCAGCTGTTCTTTCGAGTTATTGTTCTTATTTTCTTCAGATAAATGCCCAGTGTTGGAATTGCTGGGTTATTGGGTGGTTGTATTCTTAAATTTTTGAGGAACCTCCATACTGATTTACATAGCGGTGCACCAATGTACACACCCACCCACAGAGAACAATGATTGCACAACCCTCACGCGCTTGCCAGTACTTGTTTTTTTCTTTTTAATAATAGCCATTCCAACAGGTGTGAGGTAATACTCACTGTGGTTTTGATTTGCATTTCCCTGACGATTGGTGTTGAGCACCTTTCCATGTACCTGTTGGCCATCTGTACGTCTTCTTTGGAAAAAAGTCTATTAAGTTCCTTTGCCCGTTTTTAAATCAGATTATTGATATGTCCTTATTGCAATGGCATTGTAGGAGTTCTTTATATATTTTGAATACTAACCTCATATCAGATGTAATTCTATCAAAAATCTCTTCAGGAAAATCTGGATTTTTTTAACTACCTGAAAATGCTTCCAGCCTCTTCCCATTACCTAATTTAAAGCTACTTCTACATTTTTTGGTTATTTCTGACAGCAGAATCCCAAATTTCCAGTTACCAAAATCTGTATTGATTTCACAAGGCTACCATAAGAAAGTACCACACAAGGCGCCTGGGTGGCTCAGTGGGTTAAGCCTCTGCCTTTGGCTCAGGTGGGTCCTAGGATCGAACTCACATCAGGCTCCCTGCTCTGCAGGGAGTTTGCTTCTTCTACCCCTCCACCCTGCTTGTGTGCTCTCTCTCTCTCTCTTTCTCTCTCTCAATGTGCTCTCTCTCTCACATAAATAAAATCTTTAAAAAAGAAAAAGAAAGTACCACACAGTGGGTGGCTTAAAACAACAGAAATTGATTCTCTTACTCTCCTGGAGGCTAGCAGTTCAATGTCATGTTATCAACATAGCCATCAACAAAGCCCCGTTATCAACACAGCCTTCCGAAATTCTTCCTTTTCTCTTCCCAGTTTCTGGTGTTGGCCACAATCCTTACTCTTTCCTTAGTATGCTGCTGTTTCTCTACACTCTCTGCCTCTGTCAGCCCTTGATGTTTTCCCTGTTTGTCTGTGTACCCAAATTCCTCCCTAGTTACTAGGATACCAATCATATTGAGCTAGGGCCCATCTTAATGACTTCATATTAACTTGACCGTATCTGCAAATATCCTATTTACAAATAAAGTCACGTTTCCAGGGACCAAAGGTTATGACTTTACATAACTTTGAGAAGGGGGACACAATTCAACCCATAGCAGAGATCAAGCTATCTCACGAAGTAAGATATGTGAGCTATTTTGTGATCAAATCTCTTCTTTCGTTTTTCCTTTTTTCTCCCCTACTAAGGATTTGCAGGTCCTATAATTTAGAAGACTTTTTCCTTTCTTAGAGACACAATTCTCTTTTTCTTCCCTTGGATTTTTTTAAACGTCCCTTTCCTTCAACAAGAAAAAATTACCAAATTGGCTTTCTTCCCAGGTTTCTATTTATATATTGATTAGTCATTACCATTTTTTTTCCTGGATAATTCGGTGCAACACTCCAATCAACGATAATTCACAAGAGGGAAAAGGGAAGGCACTTTTGCATGGTTTGGGTGATCTGAATAATTCATGGGAGACTAAGAGATATGGGGATCAGTTTGGGATGGGTTGTGGTTTCTGAGTTGATATTACGGGAAGGGAACAAACCAGGGATTGAGTACCATTATGTGGTGAGGGTAGCTTAGCAATAGATACACTCAGTAATAGATAGATATAGAAATATAGGTCTGGGATCATCACTGAAAACAAAACACTCATCAGTCAAAGAGGGGGTTGTTTTAGCATTTTTCAGCTGCAACACAACTTGCCTTTGGGGAAAACGGTGTTTCCTGTTAACTTGGCAGCTGGCTTTATCTGTGTGTGTCCTCACAGACTGATTAATTACAGGCTGCTCTTCTCTCCTTCCTCTCCAACGTGCTCTTTCTCTCTTTCAGTCTGGAGAGTTCTTGACTCTCTCATGACTAAAATTCTACATGGTGAGGACTGTTGCCAAATATCCTTAGTTCATGGTGCCCAACAATCACCGTAGATGTGTTTCTTCATGAATCATGTTCCTTTAAACTCTCCTTAAAGCAGTGTTTGTTTCTGTTTTTAATCCTCTAATGCCTTTTGCTGCTGTTGGTTTTGGTTGGTTTGGGGAAGAAAGTTAAGAAATACGATGCTCCTCCATACTTTACTCAAGTGAAGAAATTATTTTTAAGTCAAATAAGTATATGAAGTGGAATCCTAGTATTTATTCAACACAGAATGAGTCTGATACCGATGCAACTATGCAATGATAATATGGTCATTTAGCAACTGCAGTGAAAAAATAAACTGCAGAATGGGTGCCTGGGTGGCTCAATGGGTTAAAGCCGCTGCCTTCGGCTCAGGTCATGATCTCAGGGTCCTGGGATCGAGTCCCGCATCAGGCTCTCTGCTCAGCAGGGAGCCTGCTTCCCTCTGCCTACTTGTGATCTCTATCAAGTAAATAAAATCTTTAAAAAAAATAATGAAAATAAATAAATAAACTGCAGAATGGATAACCTAGGTATTTTGTTGATGTGTGTATGCAATTTCTGATTAACCCATAAGATTATGTCTAACTACAAACAACACCTTTTTGGAAAATAATCACCTACTCAGTCAATTTTATACAAGTTATTTTCCCACAAGTAGGAAAGTTAGTATTATTCCATATATTGCCCTAAGAAGATCCCCCCATTCAAAACTGGAATTTTAAACAAAAACAAATATCAAAAATTATCAGTTGTAGAGGAATGGCAAGGAGATGCATATAGATCATTTTAAGATTTTGGTGGTACATAAAAATATGGAAATTGACTTTATGAAGTACATTTTAAGTACACAGCAGTATGATGCTTTAATAATAATTTTGAAACAATGATTTAAATATTTTTAAAAAGGTCTTTAAAATTAAGTGGAAATTATTAGTATTTGGAAAAATTGAATAATTTTAAAGGTGGGTACAAAAAACCCCACATACCTCTAAAACCATACCTGGCAAGTCAAAACATTTCACTTCGTTTATATTTGTGAAATTCACTTTCTGGTACATACATAAAAGAAACACTTTTTTTTATTTTAATGAACTTCTTTGAACTGACATCTCGTTTCTGGGAAAGGCTGTGGTTGTCACATACACTTGTCACAAAAGCAATTACTCTGAGCGCATTTTCAAGTAACAAATATTAAAGAAGTACACAGTCATGATACTGTCTAAATGTTCACTCACACAAAATTAAAACAGCAGTAGCAAGAAGTAAAACAATCCTGTCAATGAAATGAAATTAAGGCCAGTCTGGGGAAGATGCTTAGTGAAGAAACTAGGAAAAAAAAAAAAAAAAGTACTCTTAAAATTAGAGGGCCATGGGGCCCGTGGGTGGCTCAATGGGTTAAAGCCTCTGCCTTTGGCTCAGGTCATGGTCCCAGGGTCCTAGGATGGAGCCCTGCATCGGGCTCTCTGCTCAGGAGAGAGCCAGCTTCCTCCTCTCTCTGCCTGCCTCTCTGCTTACTTGTGATCTCTCTCATTCTGTCAAATAAATAAAATCTTAAAAAAAAAAAAGCTGATGGAATATAATTAAGGACATTTTCAATAATTTTAATTGTAAAAAAAATATTTTCCAGTTTTAAACTATTTTAGTTTAAATTATTTTTTTATTTAAACTATTTATTTAAACTAATATTTATTTATATTATTTATTTATACTAACAAACCATTATTTATTTAAACTATTGTAGCTCATTGGGTTACCAATATTTAAAACAAATTAAATTAAGGTATTTCACAAGGTATGGGTGTCTATTGGGAGAAAATCAGAAAGGTCTCATTACACCATTCGAGGTCAACCAAACATTATTACCTTTGTTCTCCCTTTCATGAAATAAATATTAAACCCCCTTTGGTTTAAAAATCAACAAATTTTTTCATTTTTATAACTTACCTTTTAATACATTTGCAGTTCAGTTTTATGTATTTTGAGTGAGAGATCTGTCTTTTTTGAAAATGCAGAATCGAGCCGTAAGGCGTATATATGACTAGAAATTTCAGATGCCATGTCCTCTGGCAAAATAAAATAAATCTCTAAATCATTCTAATATTTAATTTAAGCCTGGCACAACTTTCCTTCCATGGAATGATAAGTCACACAGGTTTTCTAAACTACAAATAAAGTGTATCACCAGAGAACAGTTAATCTAAAGAAAATCATAGTTGCTTCAAAATATTTTTTTCCCTGTCTGTATTCTCTCCATCGTTACTGGGCTTTTTAACCTTCAGCCTGTCAAGCAAGAACATCAAGAGAGGTAGATGGATCTTGGAGTACAGCTTCTTGAATCTATAAGGAGCATCCACAGGACTAATGAGGCTGTTTACATTCATAGATCGATGGTGGCCTGGAAACAGTCCACAGATGCAGGATACAGCCTACAACATTCCTTAGGCAAACTCCATTCTAAAACTGTTTTGTCGTTACTAACTCTCTTCAGAAATCAGTTTCATCTTGAATAATGTCAGACAATCTTCTTAATCTGGCCACAGGTTTAGGTAAGACTGAGAAACTACTCACTGCCTATAGAAGGTAAAGCCTAAGGACAGGCTCAGGAATAGGCAACTTTATAGTATTAAGGAAGTGGACACTACACCAGTTTGGAGGGCTCTGGCCCACGAATGTTGGTTTACTTCAAGAATTTTGGATATTATGTACAGGTATCACTTCAATAATAAACTTTGTTAGTACAGTGACTTTGCGACTTCCACCATGAAATGTTTTCTAAATATCATTAGAGTTGTAATTAACATTACTATGAGTCTTTTAAATCTTTTTAACTTTTCTGCTTACTTCTCAGTTATTGAAAGAAGACTGCTGATATATCACCAACTATAATTATGAATGTATTTCTTTTCCTACTTTTGCCAATTTTTGCCTCACATATTTGGATGTTGAATTTTTGACTGAAGATAGATACTTTTATGATGTATCTTTCTGATAAATGCATTCTTTGGTCATTATGAAATGTCCTTCCTCCTGTTAATAGTATTCTTTGTCCTGAATTTTATCATTATCATGTGCTGATAATCTTTTTTTTTTTTTAACTTTTAACCAAAGTTGTATCTTTAAGGGTATCTCAGTCTGGGGCATCTGGGTGGTTTAGTCAGTTAAGCGTCTGCCTTTGGTTCAGGTCATGTCCTCGGGGTCTTGGGATACAGTTGGGCTCCCTGCTCAGTGAGAAGTTTGCTTCTCCCTCTCTCCGCTCATGCTCTCTTTCTCTCTCTCTGAATCTCTTAAATAATGAATAAACAAACAAACAAACAAATAAAATCTTTAAAAAAAACCACAAAGATGACAATCTGAGGATTATCAGGGAGAACTTGGGACTCTGTGTTCTGAGCTGATAGGTCATCACGGATCTTCTGGCAGAGTGAGCAGCTTTCAGAAAACTGAACAACCTGCCCTATTTTTCAGTGAATTCAGTGAATAGCCCTGGATACAGCATAGCCTGTAGTCAGCCTAGTCTCTCAACGCAAACCATGCTTGTTTTTTCAATCACCCTGGGAAAATAGACAAGTTCTGGACTCCATTTGAAATGGGACTAAAATCTCACTCTCACCCTTGGTGATTCCTTCCACCATTCCACATCTCCACATGGAACATTCTTCTTCATCATTTCTCCAAAAAGGGAAGATGGCACAGAGAGACTAACTGATGTAACTGAGGTAAGAAGCCAGACACTGGTTGAATATCAGACTCCTGCTCTCTGTCCAGCGCACTTCCCTCCAAGACCGTTACTTTTCTTGTGTATCCCACCTGAAAAATGTTTCCAGTCTGTTACTAAAACATCCCATTGTCCCTCCCCAAACCATGAAACACACAGAAAATACATCTTTACTCATTCTTACTCTTTTCCTTATTCTTACTCTTATTTTGCAAGAAGTTCAACTAAGTCATTCCAGATATAATTACTCTTGGTGAAACTGATCTCCCAGAAACTGATCTCCCAGCTTGCCACTGGTCATGTTTGTTTAGGATGGAGATGAAATTCAGATTTTAATTTGCCTAATGGTTTCACATTAGAAAGTCACAGCTCTGAATTCTTGTGTCAGATAGATAGGGCTATGTGTGGTTGTGTGCACACACATGCACATGTGTGTTTGTATGTGTGTGAGAGAGAGACAGACAGAGAGAGAAAGAAGGAGAGAGAGTTGATCGCCTTCTAATGTATTGGCAAACAGATGTGCATACACTCCTAAAGTGATATATAAGATTTCTTTTTTGTCATCACTGTTGGACGGAAAGCATTCTGTTTGTTACTGTTGAAGATACAACATGAGCAATACATAGTTTCCACAGAGTTTAAAATTCAACATTGATATTGCAGTAAAACTACCATGTAAAAATTATAATTCAAAGAAGGGTCTTCCACAGATAAGTGTGAAAAATGGGATGCCTGGGTGGCTCACTTGGTTGGGCAACCGAGTCTTGATTTCGCCTCAGGTCATGATCTCAGGATCATGAGATCTAGTCCCCTAACTGGCTCTGCACTGAGAGGGGAACCTGCTAGGGATTCTCTTTCTCTCTGTCTCTCCCTCTGCCCCTCCCCCCCTTAAAAATATTAAATATTCAAAAAAAAATTGGGGTGCCTGGGTGGCTCAGTCCTTAGGCATCTGCCTTCAGCTCAGATCATGATCATAGGATCCTGGAATCAAGCCCCACATCGGGCTTCCTGCTAAGCGGGAAGCCAGCCTCTCCCTCTCCCACTCCCTTTGCTTGTTTTCCTTCTCTCACTGTGTCTCTCCCTGTCAAATAAATAAATAAAATCTTAAAAAAAAAAAAAAAGGGAAAACAATGCCAGAAACATGAAGAATGCCTCCGTGAAGAATCTTCATTGCTTGCTTTTCTCCATGCAATCTTGGAAGATCCACACTAGAGAGGTGACTATTATCCTCACTTTACATATGCTCTCAACATCCAGTTACTTAGTGCACATTCATCGGGTTAAGAGGTAATAGAATAACTATTTTAACTTAAGTCATCAAAATTCAAACATGCAGGGAACCATGAATTCTACTTTAGGGCACTGCCCTCTATTTCTAACTGGCGAAATGATCTAAACTAAATCATTTTTAAAAATACACTATGGTTCCTGCACTGTGTGGTGTAAAGCCAGATATTTTAATATTGACGATCTTAAGTCAGTTATCAAGTCCTTTAAAGTTGTGACCTATGTCATAAACCAAAATAATTTCAGAACTCCCTATTGCCAAATGACAGAGGAAGCAAATAGGAAGTGTAAGTTTCCAGAAAGAATATGTGAAACCCTATTTCCTATCTATGACTCAGAAAAACATATCCAAATAAATCATTCTTGAAAGACCTATATTAGATAAATAATAGCCCACATGGGAAGGAATCCAAGAGTGGATAAATGGCCATGTGATCTTTTTTTTTTTTTTTCCTTCTTTTGATATAGTGCTTTATTTGGAACTCCTTCTTCCAGTTTGTAATAAGAACTTGATGCTTTGGCTTCGTTCCTCCCATGTGTGGGTGATTATGGGGGAGGATGGCTGTCTGTCAAAAGCGGATGATTCCCACAGAATGTCTGAAGATATAAAACTGCTTATTGCAAAGTGATTCCTTGGGTTTATCTGCCACGCACAGACTGTCTGGTCAGTAGACAATGTAATTTGAGGGAGACAGTTGTGTTGACATGTAGTATTGAAAACAACCCTTTAATTCTTAATTAGCAGCATTAACTGAATTTTCTTAATTTTTTGAAGGAGGCGCCTGAAAACCAATCACTAATTATATAACACTGCTTATATTTAACATTATGTCATTAATAGCGAATAAAGCACTTATCACTCACTTTGGCACTATCTTTAAATATCATAAAACTTCATCTGTGCTTCACTGTAAGACTTTTAAATTCTAAGATGTTAATATTCCCTTTCATTAGTCATTTATGCATACAGATGTTATTTACATTTATTTTTGAAAAATCTGTCC